>NC_061121.1:121906973-121943313 GCF_002878395.1 Capsicum annuum | reverse complement strand
CCCCTACTCATGGTACTTCATCTAGCACTACTGCCGGTCAGTGCTAGAATAGATTCGATGCCTCACCATCCCATCAAGAGCAGGAGGACTATTTCAATGTTGTTACTGGTATGCTTTGCATTTTTTTTAATGTTTATGTGTTGTTGGACCCCGGGTCAAGTCCCTCCTATATGACCCCACTTGTGGCTGTGAATTTCAAAATGAGTCCCAAAAGGATTCCTGAGCCTATCCTGGTCTCCACATTAGTAGAGGAGTTAGTTGTCGCTAAACAAATGTATAGAAATTATCCTTTTACTGTTATTCATAAAGGGGTGAAAAGGTTTTGTAAAAAAGGAAAGCTTATTCCCCGTTATGCTAGCCCGTATAGAGTCTTTAGCAGTGTTGGTAAGGTAGCCTATAAGGTTAAGTTGCCCGCAGATTTGTAAGTTGTTCACCCTATTTTTCATGTCTACATGCTTGAGAAGAATATTGGTGATTTTGTTGTAGTAGATCCTTCAGAGAATGTCGATATTCAGAACAGTCTTTCCTTCGATGAGATTCCTGTTGAGATCCTAGATTTTCAGATCCGTAGACTAAGGAACAAAGAAGTTCCCTTGGTTAAAGTTTTGTGGTGGAACCAGTCTGTTGAGGGTGCTACTTGGGAGGTAGAAGCATACATGCGAGTCAAGTACCCGCACCTCTTTTCCATGAGTTCAGATCAATTTGAAGGTATTATTCCTCCTTAATTCAACCCTTCTAATCTAAAGTGCAGTTATGTATCTATTATTTCATGAGTTCTTGCAATTTCCAAGGAATTTAAAAGTTTAGAAAGATATAGAGTCAGTTAAGCGAGTTCTTCCAACTTTACGTACTCAATTTCCTCTGTGCTCTTAGCTTAACTAGCGACATTCATGGATCATGGAAACATATTGTAATACCCTGAATTTTTCCTAAAGCTTAATTTTTCCTAGAGAAGATTAAGGAGTGACTTCCTAAGTGAGTATCATTTTAACCATATAGAATTTCCCTAATTTTGACTTTTTATCACATGGAAAATTTGATAAGCTTTTCGTCGATATAAGATTCGCCCAAATCCAATTTGAGTATCACAAGTTATGGATAATTTAAGTCCTAGTCATAAAACAACATCATTTTAGTGCTTGGCGCGTAGAGGAGAGGGTCTATTTTACAATTGTCAAATTCCAGTGGAACTCCGCGATAGTCGCGCGTCGCGGAGGACCCCAATTTCTCAATAGTTAATTTTCACTGGCCTGACGCGATTGTGATGCATCATGATGAAGTTCCAGGTCCCAACGAGTGGGACAAAGTGATGGTTCCATGTCGCGGTGACGACCAGATTTCCAATTGTCAATTTCCCAGTGAGCCACAATAATAGTGGCGCGTCGTGGTGGCCCATAAAATTGGGTTCCCAGTTCAATTTTTCCAACTTCTTACAGAAGTTAAAATGGGAATTTTGCACTTTTTCCAAGCCTCTTAAACCGTGCAAACACCAGATTAAAGTCATTTACAAGCATTCTATGAAGTCTCTCTCAAGTTTTCTCTCGACAAAAACCTAAGCATCCAAAACCTCTTTCAAGAATCTCAAGAATCCACCATAGATTTAATAAATTGAGTCAAGATTCAAGGTTCTCAAGTCAAGGGCTTCAAGAACCCTCATTCAAGAGTACAAATAGAGTTCCGAAAGCAAGAGTTCATCCAAAGCATCTAATTCAAGGTATATGGGGATTTGAACAAGGGTAATCCTTTCACCCTTGTGCCCAAAGGCTTATTTAAACTTCAATTCTCTACAATTTATGAGATTTTACATGAAATTGAATTGGGATTTTTCACCCATTGTTAATGGTTGAAAGCTTTTGATGTTTTCCTTGAATTAAGAGTCTAATGGTATGATTTTTAGATGTTTTTGTGAGAAATTACAGCTGGGTCTATATCCCATGATTTTAATCCATGAGAAGTTAATAGTTGAAATGTTTGAAACATTGAAGTATATGAGTATGTTGAGATTTTGAGATAAATTGCTGAAATTTCCAGATTTCTACATGAGTTATGAATCTATATGCTATCTAATATGCTTTTGATGAGTTCTAAATTGAGATTAAATTATGGGTTATTAATCCCTACATGAGACTTGAGATTTTATGAACTATTGTGCTATAAGAACCCATTATTTGAGTATTCTTAGATTATTGAGAAATATTTTGACCTAATGGTCATTGAGTTTTGAAATCCACTCTACTACATGAGATTACATATTAGATTATTAGGTTCTTATTGAACCATGAGATTATTCTAAAGTGGATTTTCCTGAGATGAGTAAGATAAACTAAAGGGAGTAGTATTTAGCACCGAGTTGAGTAAGTTACCATGGTTTTGTATCCCAGAACTATGTTCCACCGTAGATTGGGCTTAAGGCTGAGATGATTGTTGGACCTAAGGCCAAGATATTGGGCTCGAGGCCGAGATAAGCGATCACTAAATTGAGGTTATACTCCTTGGCATGAGTGTGACGCCTTTCCCCAACGTGAGGTCTCTTCCTTAGGAGGATAAAATATTGGACTCCATGTAGCTCGCATGGTTTATATCGATTAAGAGAATCTCCCTTAAAACTAAAGCTTTGAGATAAGAAATTTTCCTTTAAAACTAAAATACTTTCCCTTGATATGAGTATTTTGCCCAAAAGCTTGAAATGACATATTATCCTAAAGTGAATGAATTGCCTTTAAGTATGTTCCAAGGTTATATAATTATGAATTCCAAGTATTTGAGTTTAAAAGAGTTATGAGTTCTTGAGCATTAGAGAAATTTTACTCTCCATGAGACATATGGATGAGTTGAAAGTATTGCTTAATGTTTCCTTTAGCCTTGTGTAATGAGAATAAGAAAGGAGTATAATTTTCAAAGCTAAAAGTATAATGACTCACGAGATTGTGTTACATGTTCCATTTTACATGAGCTTTGCATTTTATACTTATTCAAGCCATGTGAGTCATTACTTATTACATGCATAATTTAATTAAAGAGTATTGATGTTGTTTTATATAAATGCATGCACCCCCACATACTCAGTTCATTTTCAAGTGTTGATCTACATATACGTTTGTGTGCTACATTGTCTTATGATGAGGTTCAGGTGCTCAGTCCCAACGCCATCAGTAATTTCTGAGTACCTTTATCTACATTCCTATAGTGGTGAGTCTTCATGGTTTGAGGACCTATATTTAGACATATCCATATTTTGAGTGACTATGTAGTTATTTCTAGTTCATTTTGAGTCAGTTGGGGACCTGTCCCAACGGTTCTCTAGTTCATGGATTAGTAGAGGATTTGTCAGACTAGTTATCAGATTATGGCTGTGTTAAGGTTTCTAGTATTATGGTCATTTGGACCGAGCATTTTCTCCGTATTTCCTTTCATATGATATGACTATGCTAGTATTTGAATTATTTTCTCTTAAAATACGAGTTATAGTAGAAACAGGTTCAAAGGGTTAGCTTGGGCTACATGTATACTTAAGCACCGTGTGACATCTCGAGAGGCAATTTCAGGTCGTTACAGAACTTGGTATCAAAGACTGAGGTTTTAAAGGAGTCCTAGGGAGTCTGACAAGCCACGTTGAGTAGAGACTTGATCATCGGTGTGTAGCGTGCTACATCTATGAGCAAGAGGCTACAAGACGATTTAGAAAAAAGTTGTTTCTTTCTTTCAGATTCCATCGTGCCTGCATTTGTCCCTCTTATCTAATAATTTGTTCTCTTCTATCTAAGAAAATACCTCTTTGAAGTGCGGATGCCCGAAGAAACGATAATGAGCAACCCCAACCTGTTGATCCTTTGAATGAGATGGTGTTTCATGCTGAGTTTTGGGTGGCCTTTCAGGCGTTAGCCCAAGTATTCAGCGCTAATGTTCGACCCAATAACAAGGCCATAGTCACTAATTAGAAGGGAGGTGATGTAGCCGTGGCTAGAATCTGTGATTTCATATGGATGAATCCGCCAGAGTTTTATGGGTCTAAGGTAGGGTAGGACCCAGAGTTGTACCTTGAGGAGGTGACAAAGATCATGCATGTGATGCATGTTTCTGAGGAAGAAAGTGTTGAGTTGGTGTCTTACAGGTTAAAGGACATAGCTTATGACCGGGTTGTATCATGGAGGAAGGGAAGTGGACAAGATGCTACTCCTATGATTTGGTAGGTGTTCCAAGATGCACTCTTGGACAAGTTCTTTCCACTTGAGATGAGGGAAACAAAGATTGAGAAGTTTATGAACTTGAGGTAGGGCTCCATGACTGTTATGGAGTACTGCTTGAAGTTTAATCAGTTGGCCAAGTATGCTCCTGATTTGATTTTTGACACCTGGGCTAGTATGAGCAAGTTCGTGACCAATGTTTCTAGGTTAGTCCTAATGGAGTGTAGGATTGCGATGCGGCATAGGGATATAGATCTGGATCTGTCTAGGTTGATTACGCATGCCCAGCAGATAGAGGCGGATAATATTAGGGAGAGAGATTGAGTGACGGGTAACAAGAGGGATAGATCTGAGCAGCATGAGTATAGCCAGCTTAGGTTCCATGGAGGGAACCTCCCTCATTTTCGGAGGCGTCCGTCTATGCCATCGCCTTCATAAGCTAGTGTTCCCACGCCTAGAAGCAGGTAGGAGAAAAGGGGAAATTCCTTTAAGTCTAGGTAACAGAACAGTGTTGGTAACTGATAGCCTAAAGGACTATCTCACACAAAAATGGCTACTAAAATGACAATTTCCAGTAACCAAACAAAGAGAAAACAACACAATAAAAGGACATGAAGAAGAAGAATTGCTTGAAATTAAAGATAGATAGAAAGACCATTACTTACACCAATGAATAGCACTAGAAGGTGTTTCAAACCTTCAAACACACATCACCTATGTAGGCTCAAACCTTTCTCTTAGGTGACCCAAAGGACTCACACTTCCTCAAGCACACCTTTCTATCCAAATAATCCAATACTAGTGAAAAACCAATTCCAAATATATTAAGATTCAAGTGTTGGATTCGCTCTCTTAAGAAGAAAATAAAGACAACAAACTAACACTAATATTACAATCTAAAAGTTACTCAATTCATTATCTCAAAACTTAGGAAAATAATAGCTAAGGTTCCTTTTTATATTTTATCAAAACCAAATGATAAAAAATGCCCTTAATGAGGGGCTTAGAAAAGGGCTCCTATAGAGTGTTATTTTGGAGTGTAAAAAGTCCATCATGCCCTTAGTAAAAGGCGCCTCTTGAGTGTGAGGACCCTCCTCCTTTCTTTACTTGGACAAGGCTTTGTAATGGTTCAAAAAGGTCTTCAAGTACTTACAAATACGATACTTGATCCTTTTACAATCAGGAGCTTGAACCTTCTACAAAACCTTGTTATCCTTGTGCTCCTTATGATTGTATCATCCTCTCAATCTTGAAAGGAATTTGACCTCAAATTCACACCTTGCAAAACCAAAGAGAGGGACAACAAGCACACAATCCTCATGATAGGAAGGTTAGCATTGGTGCCAAAATTATACAAACACTCCAAGGGGGTACACTCTTTGAATATAGCCAATAATACTTTGTTATAATCATGAAACACTTATTACAAGCATTACAAAAGACATGACTAAGATTGAAATCAAAGAAAGAAGAGTGCAACCCGAAATCATCACATATATCAACAAGCCAAGGTTGTTCACATTTGAAATACATCCACGGGTCCTTTTTGTGTGACATGAAAAGCTTAGCATGAATGGAACAAAGGAGGTGGTTTTGGCAAATATCAAGAGATAAGGAAACTACAATGTTCTTAATGGTTTTAATGTACCCAAAAGGTAAGACTACCTTTGGTTTAGGAACCATAAGATATATTTGTTTCATTACCTCTACAAAGGACCTCATCAAAAATGGTGCCTCTATTGATCTCAAGGTCGACCTCACCCATATATCACTATAATTCAAACAATTAAACTAGCCACTAAACTTCCTACCTCTACACAATACAAATTTAAAATTAGCATGGTTATCATTATAGGCAAAAAGGTAGTATAGGAAGGAATCAAGTGTGAAGACATCATGCCGAGGGGGTACACTTCTAAAATACAACCATAAATCCCTCATTTTGTCCATGAAATATTTAGTATATGCATCACAAAGGATAGGGCTAAGGTAAACATCAAGGGACAATAAGCTCAATCTGAAACAATCCCTTCTTCACCCCACTATTACACTGGGATCAAATGGGTGAAGTGTCCAAGAGAATAAACCAAGGCTAATTATTGCATTTAAAAGGGTATCACACTTACCCAAAGCATTATCAAAGAAGGAAGTATGTACCTCTACACTAGATGTACCTGGAATCACATCACAACTTTTTAAACTCAAGGGAGTGTAAAATGTACCCAAGTTACCTTGGTTTGTACTAGGGAAGCCTACTAGTGTATGAATACACTTTTCCCTTGGTAATGGAACCTTATTCAAGTTATAAGAGCTAGCACTAGATGGACACAAATCACTCTTACAAAAAGAATTAATTTTGTCATCTAAAGGATCAACTAGTGCTTGCATACTCACAACAAGAGTTTGGTCCTTATACAACCTAACAACACCAAGAGTATCACAAAAGGAATATTCACACACTTCTTTATTAATAAAATCCAAAACTATACCACTTTGGCCACTACTAGCCATTCACAACATTTTAAGTTCAATGAAGTGTAGAAGATAGCTTTTTTACCTTATAGACCATAGGAAGTGTGTTCTTCACTTGATTTTGTGTTAGGGCAGCCTTTATGCTCCACATTACAAGGGAATAGTTCAAGTTTTCCCTTTGGTCTCACTCCTTCATCACTTGTCCCAAAATTAGGACTTTCAACTAAGGGATTGAAGAGAATTTCCTTGGGCTTCTCCTTGGTGATTCTAGGATCTTTAACATGGACATGAGAAGAGAAAATACTAGGAAATATTCTAGTATTTGGGTTAGTGAATATCAAGGGTCCTATGTGGACAAGATCCATGATAAAGTGTTCTTTTTCCCTTCCAATTTCACTACCCGTGGATTCCTTCCCCTTTACCCTCTTTTCTTCACACTCTTCTTGTACTCCACCATCCATTTTCTCTCCATATTTAGGCTTGACCTCATTCTTCTTAGATTTTAACTTATGGAGAGGAGGCATTGGATTTGGTTGATGATAGGTTTGGATTTGGTGGTTTGAATTTTGTGGAGGTTTTGGTTGAAGTAGACTATCAACCCCCACTTTAATTCTAATTATGTCACGCCTCTTGAAACCTATATCACCTTTTATAATTTCAAACCCACCCTTCAATTCTCTGCTCAAAGCATCATTATTATCATCCATTTATCGGGCAAAGGCCTCAAAGTGATCCTTCAAGGATCCCATATATCATTTCCCAAGGATTGGGATGAAGAATCCTCAGCTTCCATGGTCAATTGTACCTAAAAAAAAATTAAAAAAACAGCAAGCAACACAACCTACAAAACAAGAAAACAAGTTAGTTCAAAAGCCTCACTTCATTCACACTCAACCTCACCTCACACTTGGCTTCACAAGTGTCGCAGAATCAGCAATACTTGGCAAGTTATTTGAGAGGTGAGAAGCTTTGGATCATAATATATATTTGATTGAAATGACTCCAATAAAGTGATGCAAACACTTGAACCAATAAAATACTACAACTTAAAAACGAGAAAAACACACAAAAAAAAATCGAAGACACAAAATAAACAAACTCTAGACTAATCACCAACCTAGTAGGTACTTACTAGTTTGCTAATTAGTGACAGAATTAGCTTAAAAGAAACTAGAAGTAAATATTAGAAACTAGGAAACCTAATTTTAGAGTCAAATTTTGGTTGAGCACAAGTGATGATGTGGCACTACATGGTTGATTGTCAATTTTTGAATTTTCAATTTTTTTCAAAACCTAGTTTCGGCCCAAACACTATCCCTAGGAAGTTAGAGTTTCGGATTTGGAGGGGGGGGGGGTGAAAAGATGAAATTTAGGGTTCTTTTAAGTCTCAAATGAAAATGGAATGAAATGGTCCCCCCTTAGTAATTGCACTTGTACTTTGTTTGTCCCCTTGTCTCCTCTTCCTCTTGGAAGAATGGAATATTCTTTGAATATGCTTTTAGACAAACAAATTTTTTACTCTCTTTCTTCCCTCTTTAGGACAAACAACATCTTTGAATATTCTTCTTCACTAAGATATGAAGATCATGGATGAACAATATGAATATTCAAGTGTTGACCAAGTTTGACCACCTAGCAAATGAACTCCAAATCTGAATTTTTTTGAAGATCCAGATTCCTTGGGCCAAAAAAAACCCAACCCACTAAAAATTAGCCATAAAACTTAGGTAAATAGAAAGATCAATTTGGGATTTTTATCTCAAAAGCTTCAAAAATACCATGTTCATGGAGGTTCTTAGCTCAAACTCAACCAAACTTCAATCTAAAAGTAGATCTAGACTCCCTATGTGCTAGAGAGAAAGGATCTAGCACTATAAACCTTCAAAACACAATAACAACTTGTAGATCTAACTTGGAAAATTCGGATCTACAACAAGCACACAAGAAAACACTTCTTTTTTTGTATTTTTTGATTTTTGACTCTTTTTTGTTGAGATTTTCTAAATAAGAACACTAAAACCAAGATTTAGGGATGTTGGAAAAACCCTAACCAAGGCTTTAATACCGAATGATAGACTAAAGAACTATGTCACACGAAAATGGCTACTAAAATGACAAATTCCAGCAACTAAACAAAGAGGAAAAACACAATAGAAGAAGATGAAAAAGAAGAATTGCATGAAATTAAAGATAGATAGAAAGACCCTTACTTCCACCAATGAATAGCACTAGAAGGTGTATCAAACCTTCAAATACACATCACCAATGTAGGCTCAAACCTTCCTCTTAGGTGACCCAAAGGACTCACACTTCCTCAAGCACACCTTTCTTGCCAAATAATCCAATACAAGTGAAAAGGCAATTCCAAATGTATTAGGATTCAAGTTTTAGATTCCCTCTCTTAAGGAGAAGATAAAGACTAAAAACTAACACTAAGATTACAATCTAAAATTCACTCAATTCATTATCTCAAAACTTAGGAAAATAAGAGATAAGGTGCCTATTTATAGTTATTACAATCAAATGACAAAAATGCCCTTAATGAGGGGCTTAGAAAAAGGCTCCTATTGAGTGTTATTTTGGAGTGTAAAAAGTCCATCATTACCTTAGTAAAAGGCGCCTCTTGAGTGTAATGACCCATTTTCTTTCTTCACTTGGATAAGCCTTTGTAATGGTTCTAAAAGGTCTTTAAGTACTTGTAAATTCGAGACTTGATCCTTTGACAATCTGAAGCTTGAAACTTCTACAAGACCTTGTAATCCTTGTACTCTTTATGCTTGTATCAGTAACAGGCCCCATTATCCTCCTTGAGCTAAGTGTGGTAGGGATCATCTAGGTGAGTGTTTCGTAGATTTGAGGGGATGTTTTGGTTATGGCAAGCAGGGCCACGGACTTAGAGATTGTCCTCATGATAGACAGGGGAACAAAGATTCCCGACCTCAGGTATAGGCTACTAGTTCCCCAGCTTCTGCACCCCATCCCACCTCTGCTCAAGGCATTTTATCTAGCACTGCTGGCGATCAGTGCCAGAATAGATTATATGCCTTACCATCCCATCAAGAGCAGGAGGACTCTCTCGATGTTGTTACTAGTATGCTCCGCATCTTTTGTTTCGTTGTTTATGTGTTATTGGACCCCAGGTCAAGTCTCTCCTATGTGACCTCACTTATGGCTGTGAATTTTAAAATAAGTCCCAAAAGGATTCCTGAGCCTTTCCTAGTCTCCACACCAGTAAAGAAGTCAGTTTTTGCTAAACAAGTGTATAGAGATTATCATGTTACTATTCTTCATAGAGTCATATTTACGAATTTGATAGAATTAGGCATAGTGGATTTTGATCTTATTCTGGGTATGGATTGGATTCATTCTTGTTATGCATCTATAGACTGTCGTACCTGTGTGGTCAAGTTTCAGTTCCCTCATCTATTATTTTGGATAGAGGCACTCAATTTACTTCTCAAATTTGAAGAGCGTTCCAGCAAGGTCTTAGTACCCAAGTCCTTTTGATCCGCAGACAGATAGTCAGGCTGAGAGGACAATTCAAACCCTGAAAGATATATTGAGGGCATGTGCTCTTGATTTCAAAGGTAGTTGGGATAAGCATTTTTTATTGATATAGTTTGTGTATAACAATAATTACCATGCTACCATCGATATGGCACCATTTGAGGCCTTGTGTGGTAGGAGAAGTAGATCACCCATAGGTTAGTTTAAAGTGGATGAAGCTTCCATGATTAGGCCTGATGCGGTATTTAAAGTTATAGAGAAAGTTAAATTGATTAGATAGAAGTTGAAGACCTGTCAGAGTCATCAAAAGTCTTATGCCGATATGAGGAGAAGATATCTTGACTTTAAAGTGGGTGATTTGGTATACTTGAAGATTTCAACCATGAAAAGGGTGAAAAGGTTTGGTAAAAAGGGAATGCTTAGTCCCCATTATGTTGGCCCGTATAAAGTCTTGAGCCATGTTGGTAAGGTGTCCTATGAGTTTGAGTTGCCCGCAGAGTTGTCAGCTGTTTATCTTATTTTTCATGTCTCCATGCTTGAGAAGCATATTGGTGATTCTGTTGTAGTAGATCCTTCAGAGAATGCCGATATTTAGAATAGTCTTTGCTACGATGAGATTTCTGTTGAGATCCTAGATTTTTAGAACCATAGACTATGGAATAAAAAAGTTCCCTTAGTCAATTTTTTATGGCAGAACCAATTTGTTAAGGGGGATACTTGGGAAAAAGAAGCAGACATGCGAGTCAAGTACCCGTACCTCTTTTCCATGAGTTTAGATCAATCTGAATGTATTATTCTTCCTTAATTCAGCCCTTCTAATCTAAATTTCAGCTATATATCTATTCTTGCATGAATTATCGCAATTTCTGAGGCATTTAAGAGTTTAGAAAAACATAGAGTCAGTTTAGCGAGTTCTGCCAGCTTTACGTACTCAATTTCCTCCGTGCTCTTAGCTTAACTAGCGACATTCGTGGATGAATGTTTCCAAGGGGGAGATATTGTGATACTCTAAATTTTTCCTAAAGCTTAATTTATCCTAAAGAATATTGAGGAGTGACTTCCTAATTGAGTATCATTTTGATCATATAGAATTTCCCTAATTATGATTTTTTATCACATGAAAAATTTGATAAGCTTTTTGTCGATATAAGATTTTCCCAAATCTGATACCCGGGTAAGAAGTTATGGCTAATTTAAGTCTTAGTTGTCAAAAAGCATCATTTTAGTACTTGGCGCATCACAGAGAGGGTCTATTAGACAATTGTAAAATTCCTGTGGAACTCCGCAATAGTGGCACATCCCGGAGAACCCCAATTTCTCAATAGTAAATTTCCAGTGACCTGATGCAATTGTGATGCATTGCATTAAAGTTTCAGGTCCAAACTAGTGGGACAAGGTGATGGCCCTGTGTCGCGGTGACTACCAGATTCCCATTTGTCAATTTTCAGTGAGCCACCACGATAGGGGCGCATCGCAATGGCCCATAAAATTGAGTTCCTAGTTCAATTTTTCCAGCTTCGTACAGAAGTAGAAAAGGGCATTTTGGACTTTTTCCAAGCCTCTTAAACCGTTCAAACACCAAATTAAAGTCATTTACAAGCATTCTATGAAGTCTCTCTCAAGTTTTCTCTCAACAAAAACCCTAAGCATCCAAAACCTCTTTCAAGAATCTCAAGAATCCACCAGAGATTTTCTAAATTGAGTCAAGATTCAAGGTTCCCAATTCAAGGGCTTCAAGAACCCTTATTCAAGAGTATGAATAGAGTTCCAAAAGAGAGAGTTTATCCAAAGCTTCTAATTCAAGGTATGTGGGGTTTTGAACAAGGGTAATCCTTTCACCCTTGTGCCCAAACGCTTATTTAAACTACAATTCTCTGCAATTTATAAGATTTTACATGAAATTGAATTGGGGGTTTTCACCAATTGTTACTGGTTGCAAGCTTTTGATATTTCCCTTGAATTGAGAGTCTAATGGCATGATTTTTACATGTTTTCTTGAGATATTGCAGCTGGTTCTATACCCCATGATTTTAATCCTTGAGAAATTAATAACTGAAATGTTTTAAACATTGAAGTATATGAGTATGTTGAGATTTTGAGATAAATTGCTGAAATTTCCAGATTTTTACATGACTTATGAATATGTATGCTATCTATTATGCTTTTGATGAGTTCTAACTTGATATTGAATTATGGGTTATGAAGCCCTACTTGAGACTTGAGATTTTATGAACTATTGCTATAAGAACCCATGATTTCATTATTCTGAGATTATTAAGAAATGTTTTGACCTAATGGTCATTGAGTTTTGAAATCCACTCTACTACATAAGATTACAGATTTGATTATTGGGTACTTATTGAACCATGAGATTATTCTAATGAGGATTTTCATGAGATGAGAAAGATAAACTAAAGGGAGTCCGAGTTGGGTAAGTTACCTCGGTTTCTTACCCGAGAACTATGTGTCACCATAGGTTGGGCCTAAGGTTGAGATATTGGGCCCAAGGCCGAAATAAGTGATCACTGTATTGAGGTTATACTCCCTAGGAAGAGTATGAAGCCTCTCACCAACGTGAGGTTTCTTCCTTAGGAGGACAAAATGTTGGACTCCATGTAGCCCGCATGGTTTATGTCGGTTAGGAAAATCTCCCTTATAACTAAAACTTTGAGATACGATATTTTCTTTTAAAACTAAAATACTTTCCCTTGATGAGTATTTTTTCCTAAAGCTTGAAGGATATTTTCCTAAAGTGAATGAAATGTCTTCAAGTATGTTCCAAGGTTATATGATTCTGAATTCCAAGTATTTGAGTTCAAAAGAGTTATGAGTTCTTGAGTATTAAATAAGTTTTACTCTCCTTGAGACATATGCATGAGTTGAAAGTATTGCTTAAAGTTTCATTTATCCTTGAGTAATGAGAATAGGATAAGAGTACAAACTTCAAAGCTAAAAGTATAATGACTCATGAGATTGTGTTACATGTTCCATTTTACAAAATTCATAAGCTTTGGATTTTATACTTATTCAGGCCATGTGAGTCATTACTTATTCCATGCTTGATTTAATTAAAGAGTATTGATGTTGTTTTATATAAATTCATGCACCCTCACATACTTAGTGCATTCTCAAGTGTTGATCCACATATACGTATATGTGTTAATTGTCTTATAATGTAGATTCGGGGGCTCATTACCAACCTCGTCAGTGATTTTCGAGTACCTTTATCTATATTCCTACAGTGTTGATTCCTCATGGTTTAAGGACCTATATTTAGACATCTCCATATTTTGAGAGACTATGTTGTTATTTCTAGTTCATTTTGAGTCAGTTGGGGACCTGTCCCAACGGCTCTCTAGTTCATAGATTAGTAGAAGCTTTGTTAGACCAGTTATCAGATTGTGGTTGTGTTGAGGTTTCTAGAATTGTGGTCGTTTGGACCGAGCATTTTATTGGTATTTACTTTCATATGATATGACAATGTTAGTGTTTGAATTATTTCATCTTGAAATAAGAGTTATTAGTAGAAATAGGCTCAAAGGGTTAGCTTGGGGCTACTTATAGCCTTAAGCACCGTGTGACATTCCGGGAGGCGATTTTGGGTCGTTACAGAACTTGGTATAAAAGCCTAAGGTTTTAAAGGAATCCTAGGGAATTTGAAAAGCCGCGTTGAGTATAGTCTTTATCATCGGTGTGTAGCGCACCACATTTATGAGTAAGAGGCTACAAGACATTTTAGGAAAAAGTTTTTTCTTTCTTTCAGATTCCATCATGCCTGCATTTGTCCCTCTCATCTAATAATTTGTGCTCTTCTATCTCAGAAAATGCCTCTCTAAAGAGAGGATGTCCACAAAAACAATAATGAGCAAACCCAGACTGTTGATTCTTTGAATGAGATGGTGTCTCATACTGAGTTTTCGACGTCCTTTCAGGCATTAGCCCAAGCAGTCACCGCTAATGTTCGGGCCAATAACCAAGCCATAGCTGCTAATCAGAAGGGAGGTGATGTAGCCATGGCTAGAATCCATGATTTCATGTGGACGAATCCGCTAGAGTTTAATAGGTCTAAGGCTAGTTAGGACCCACAGTTGTACCTTGAGGAGGTGAGAATGATCACGCAGGTGATGCATGTTTCTGAGGAAGAAAGTGTTGAGTTGGCGTCTTACAATTTGAAGGACATAGCTTATGACTGGGTTGTACTGTGAAGGAAGGGTAGTGGTAAGGATGTTGCTCCTATATTTTGGCAGGTGTTCCAAGATGCATTCTTGGACAAGTTCTTTCCGCTTGAGATGATGGAAGCAAAGATTGAGGAGTTTATAAACTTGAGGCAGGGCTCCATGACTGTTAAGGAGTACTGGTTGAAGTTCAATCAGTTGGCCAAGTATGCTCCTGATGACGCATACCCAGCAGATAGAGGCGGATAAGATTTGGGAGAGAGATCAAGTGAAGGTTAACAAGAGGGCTAGATCTGATCAGCATGAGTGTAGCTAGCCTAGGTTCCATAGAGGGAACCACCCTCAGTTTTCGAGGCATCCATCTATACCAGCGTCTTCATCAGCTAGTGCTCCCGAGCGTAGAAGCAGGTAGGAGTAAGGGGCAGATCCTTTATGTCTAGGTGGAAAAAAAGTTTTGGTAAATGATAGCCTAAAGGACTATCTCACATGAAAATATCTACTAAAATGACAAATTCCAGCAACCAAACAAAGAGAAAACAACACAATAGATGGAGATGAAAAAAAAATTGAATAAAATTAAAGATAGATAGAAAGACCCTTACTTCCACAAATGAATAACGCTAGAAGGTGTATCAAACCTTCAAAAACGCATCACCAATGTAGAGTCAAACCTTCCTCTTAGGTGAACCAAAGGACTCACACTTCCACAAGCACACCTTTCTTGCCAAATAATCCAATACAAGTGAAAAGCCAATTCCAAATGTATTAGGATTCAAGTTTTGAATTCCCTCTCTTAAGGAGAAGAGAAATACTACAAACTAACACTAATATTACAATATAAAAGTCACTCAATTCATTATCTCAAAACTTAGGAAAATAAGAGCTAAGGTGCCTTTTTATAGTTATTACAACCAAATGAAAAAAATGCCCTTAATAAGGGGCTTAGAAAATGGCCCCTATGGAGTGTATTTTGGGGTGTAAAAAGTCCATCATGCCCTTAGCAAAAGCCACCTCCTGAGTGTAAGTACCCTCCTCCTTTATTCACTTGGAAAAGGCTTTGTATTGGTTCGAAATGGTCTTCAAGTACTTGCAAATCCAAGACTTGATCCTTTGACAATCCGAAGCTTGAACCTTCTAAAAGACGTTGTAATCCTTGTTCCCTTTATGCTTGTATCATCCTCTTCATCTTAAAAGGAATTTGACCTCAAATTCACACCTTGCAAAACCAAAAAGAGGGACAACAAGCACACAATTCTAATGATAGGAGGGTTAGCATTAGTGCCAAAATTATACAAACACGCCAAGGGGGTACACTCTTGGAATATAGCCAATAATCTTTTATTATAATCATGAAACATTTATTACAAGCATTACAAAAGACATGACTAAGACTGACATCAAAGAAAGAAGAGTGCAACCCAAAATCATCACTTATATCTACAAGTCAAGGTTTTTCACATTTGAAATACATCCACGGGTAATTTGTGTGTGACATGAAAAGCTTAGCATGAATGGAACAAAGGAGGTGGTTTCAAAAAATATCAACAGATAAGCAAACTACAATGGTCTTAATGCTTTTACTATACCCAAAAGGTAAGACTACCTTTGGTTTAGGAACCATAAGATACATTTGTTTCATTACCTTTACAAAGGACCTCATCAAATATGGTGCCTCAATTGATCTCAAGGTCTGCCTCACCCACATATCACTATAATTCAAATAAGGAAACCAGCCACCAAACTTCCTACCTCTACACAATACAAATTCAAAATTAGCATGGTTATTATTATAGGTTAAGAGGTAGTATAGGAAGGAATCAAGTGTGAAGACATCATGCCGAGGGGGTACACTTTTAAAATACAATCAGCAATTCTTTATTTGGTCCATGAAATATTTATTATATGCACCACAAAGGATAGGGCTAAGCTAAACATCAAGGGACAATAAGCTTAAGATGAAACAATCCCTTCCCCACTCCACTAGTACACTAGGATCAAATGGGTGAAGTGACCAAGGGAATAACCCAAGTCTAATCATTCCATTTACTAGGGTACACACTTACCCAAAGCATTATCAAAGAAGGAAGCATGTACTTCAACACTAGATGTACCCAGAATCACATCACAACTTTTTAAACTCAAGGGAGTGTAGAATGTACCCAAGTTACCTTGGTTTGTACTAGGGTAGCCCACTAGTGTGTGAATACTCTTGTCCCTTGGTAATGGAACGTTATTCAAATTATAAGTGCTAGCACTAGATGGACACAAATCATTCTTAAGAAAAGAATTGATATTGACATCTAAAGGATCAGCTGGTGCTTGCATACTTACAACAAGAGTTAGGTCCTTATGCACCCTAACAATACCAAGAGTAGCACAAAATGAAAATTCAGACACAGCAAGCAACACAACCTATAAAATGAGCTAACAAGTTAGTTCAAAAGCCTCACTTCACTCACACTCAACCTCACCTCACACTTGGCTTCACAAGTTTGGAGAATCGATAATACTTGGCAGGTTACACGAAAGGTGGGAAGCTTTGGATCGGAATTGATATTTGATTGAAACAACTCAAATAAAGTGATGCACGCACTTGAACCAACAAAATACTACGACTTAAAAAATGAGAAAAGCACACAAAAAAAATCAAAGACACGACATAAATGAACTCTAGACTAATTACCAACCTAGTAGGTACTTACTAGTTTGCTAATTAGTGATAGAATTATCTTTAAAAAACTATAATCAAAGATTAAAAACTAGGAAACCTAATTTTAGAGTCGAATTTTGGTTGAGCGCAAGTGATGACTTGGCAATACGTGGTTGATTGTTACTTTTCGAATTTAAATTTTTTTTCAAAACCTAGTTTCGGCCCAAACACTATCCCTTAGAAGTGAGAGTTTCGGATTTGGGGGGTGAAAGGATGCAATTTAGGGTTATTTTAAGTCTCAAATAAAAATGGAATGAAATGGTCCCCCCTAGTAATTACACTTGTACTTTGTCCCCTTGTCCCCTCCTCCTCTTGGAACAATGGAATATTCTTTGAATATGCTTTTAGAAAAACAACTTTTCCACTCTCTTTCATCCCTCTTTGGGATCAAAGAAAACCTTTGAATATTCTTCTTCACTGAGATATAAAGATCATGGATGAACATTATGAATATTCAAGTGTTGACCAAGTTTGACCGCCTAGCAAATGAACTCCAAATCTGAAATTTTTTTGAAGATCTATGTTCCTTAGGCCAAAACAAATCCATCCCACTAAAAATCAGCCACAAAACTCGTGTAAACAGAAAGGTCAATTTCGTATTTTAGCTGAAAAGCTTCAAAAATACCATGTTCAAGGAGGTTCTTAGCTCAAACTAAACCAAACTTCAATTCAAAAGTAGATCTAGACTCCCTATACACTAGAGAAAAAGGATCTAGCACTAGAAACCTTCAAAACACAATAAAAACTTGTAGATCTAACTTGCAAAATTTGGATCTACAGCAAACACACAAGACAACACTTCTTTTTTTTTTGTATTTAGATTTTTTGACTCTTCTTTGTTGAAATTTTCTAAATAAGAACACTAAAACCAAGATTTAGTGATGTTGGAACAACCCTAACCAAGGCTTTGATACAAAATGATAGCCTAAAGAACTATATAACATGAATATGGCTACTAAAGACAAATTCCAGAAACCAAACAAAGAGAAAACAACACAATAGAAAGAGATGAAGAAGAAGAATTGCATGAAACTAAAGATAGATAGAAAGACCCTTAATTCCACCAATGAATAGAACTAGAAGGTGTATCAAACCTTCAAACACACATCACCAATGTAGTCTCAATCCTTCCTCTTAGGTGACCCAAAGGACTCACTCTTCCTCAAGCATACCTTTCTTGCGAAATAATCCAATACAAGTGAAAAGCCAATTCCAAATGTATTAGGATTCAAGTTTCGGATTCCCTCTCTTAAGAATAAGAGAAAGACTACAAACTGTCGCAACTCTTTTTTTTCAAAAAGATTTTTTTAAGTTTCAAAAGAGATTTTATTATTAAGGTGACAAAATAAAGGTTTGTTTATAAAAAAGATTATTTACATTTTTTATTCAGAGTCGCCACTTGACATAATTCGGTGTGCCAAGACACCTTTGAAAGATCCTTTTCAAAATAGTTTGACTCTTTCAAACTGGTTTGTAAACAGAGATTCTAGCTATTGAATTCCATTAACCGAGGGGATGGTGTTAGGCACCACTCAATCCCGTGGTTCGACCATGGTCGCTTGGTAGAGTGTATCGGCTAATTTTGACATTAAATATAAACCACAGAAAACACATAAAAATAATTAATCAAACACACAAATCAAAACAAACCCAAAATATAGTGTTCAGTCCAATTATACAGTCCAAATTAAAAAAGGTACTGAAAAGTAAACCTACATTAATCCTAAACTACTCTCCAATGCTTTACCAGATGCCTCGAGCCTTGATCATGAGTCTGCTTTGCGTACATGATACTTTGGGGCATTCCCCGAATAAACCAATACAAATCTCTCGGGGCATTCCCTAGCCAAATGAGTACAATTTCAAATTTTGTACGATAAAGTAGAACGAACCATCCATGCACAAATTCAAACACTCAATAAATTATTATTTCTAAATTTGCCTACCCGACCTAGCGTTTGCCTACTAATTCACCCTAAAACATGATATTATCAATTATAATGATGTCAATGTTCATTCCGAATTAAACCAACAAACAATGAATCAAATTCAACACTATTCACTTATGATCGATTTCAATTCTCAATCCTACCCCAATCTAATTTTAAATCAAGATTCAAACAAACTACTATTTCCAACAATCCATAATCACTATAAACTCAATATTCATCATTCACATCACACACTATTCATAACCAATGAAATCAACAACCAATCAACACCAATTATTCATCACCAAATAAGATCAAACTACATACCAATATTAATCCAACATACCGAATATCACAAACAAAGAAATGAAAAAAATGAAAGAAGTAGAATTGGACCTCAATTTAAACCTTTCAAGACTTAGTATTAATCGGGTGAAGAGACGAAATTTGTGATCGAACCTCAAATAGAACCTCAATCGACTAACCCGCCTCAACTCGAACCTCAAACGATGAACCAAATCCATGGGAACATCTCAAAACTCAATTCAAACTAGACTCCACAAAGAACAAATAAATTGGTGGCTGAAATTAACATTTTTCTAGCGAGATTTAAACTAAAAATGAGAATGGGGTGGCTTTTTGATATGGGTTTTGTTGGAATAAAGCCGAAAATTCTATTCTTCGATGGGTTTTGCCATAGCAGTGACCTAACGGTGGTCTTCAGAGTACCTGGAGACAATTCTGGTAAAGAGCTCACCAAAAACAGTCCGACCAATCTATTTTCTCCCTCTCTTTCTCAATTTTAGCTCTCTCTCTCCTAATTTTCTTTCTCTAGTGCTTGATTTTACTCTATCTTCTCCCTTTTGATATCTCTCTCTCACAATTTTAACTCTCTCTTGATGCTTTCTCTTGTGCGTATCTATCAGTTTTTTATATGTGCTCTCCCGTGTATGATGTGAAGATGGGAATTCCAAAGGTGTGTGTATCTGTTGTTGGAGAAAATAGAAGATGATGATGTATCTGTGTAGAAGATGAATTCCAGTGGGGCCCCTCCTTTTTTTATTGTTAATGTGTTTGTTCAAAAAGAATAAAAAATGTGAGGGGTGGTGACGTGACTGGGGGGTAAGGAAGGTGGTTGGGATAAAGTTTGTTAGGATAAGGTTAGGGATTTATGTTAAGGGTTCTATTTTTTTGTATTTTTGTGGGGTATAATTACATGAATGAGGGTGTACAATAAAGTGATGTAAAAATGAATAAAATTAGACTTGGGAGGGACAAAATTAGGTGTCTATAGCATGACCCCTTTGAATGTAAACATGAAGTGTTTTAAACAAAGAAGTAGAAAACGAGACCAAATTTTGTCCCGACCATTATTCAAAAAGAATGAAACAAAAGGAACGAGGGAAACCAAGTCTTGAATTAGCACATCATACTCTTCCCTAGTTATGAGGGAATCAAGTCACAGGTATCCCCATGGACTTAAAGAAGAGAGACTATACCAAGTTAGAGAGTCGAGCGAGGTTCTATCGAGGTTTCGATCTGCGGCTCTGTCATTATATCAAAAACAAAAATTAAAAGTTAAAACATAAATGAAATTACAAAAGTCCTATGTATGCGGCTTCTTTTGGACTCTTGACTTTAGTTTCATCACCCTATTCTTGAGGCGGGCTCTTGACTTGCAATTTATTCTAGTTGTTGCCTGACTTTTAATTTCTTCACCCTGCTCTCCAGGTGGGCTCCTGACTTGCTATTTTTCAATTTGTTGACTTTCAATTTCTTCACCTTATTGTTTTACTTTCTATTTATTCGCCCTATGCTTTGGGCAGGCTACAATGTTGCTTGAATTATCAAAATAAGGAAGTGCATCTCCTTACAAATGTTGCTTGAATTGCCCAAATAGGGAAGTGTGTCTCCTTACCAATGCTGCTTGAATTACCCAAATAAGGAACTCCGTCTCCTTACAAATGTTGCTTGAAATACCCAAAAAGGAAAGTGAGTCTCCTTACCAATGCCTCTTAAATTACTAAAACAAAGAAGTGAATCTCCTTACCAATGCCACTTAAATTACCAAAACAAGGAAGTATGTCTCCTTACCAATGCTTCTTGAATTACCCAAACAAGGAAGTATATCTCCTTATAAATGTTGCTTGAATTGTCCAAATAAGGAAGTGCGTCTCCTTACAAATGTTGTTTGAATTGCCCAAACAAGGAAGTGTATCTCCTAACAAATACCGCTTGAATTACCAAACAAGGAAGTGTGTTTCCTTACAAATGTTTCTTGAATTACCAAAACAAAAAAGTGTGTATCCTTACAAATGTTACTTGAATCGTCCAAACAAGGAAGTGCGTCTCCTTACAAATACCACTTGAATTACCAAATAAGAAAGTGTGTCTCCTTACAAATACCACTTGAATTACCAAACCATGAAAGTGCGTCTCCTTATCAATGTCTCTTGAATTGCCCAAATAAGGAAGTGCTTCTCCTTACAAATACCACTTGAATTACAAAACAAGGAATTGCATCTCCTTACAAATACCACTGGAATTACAAAACAAAGAAGTGCATCTCCTTACCAATATTGCTTGAATTACCCAGATAAGGAAGTGCATCTCCTTACAAATATTGCTAGAAATACCTAAGCAGGAAAGTGAGTCTCCTTACCAATGCCTATTGAATTACCAAAATAAGAAAGTGTGTCTCCTTACCAATGTTTCTTGAATTTTCCAAACAAGAAAGTACATCTCCTTACAAATGTCACTTGAATTACCCAAAATAAGGAAGTGTGTTTCCTTACAAATGTTGCTTGAATTTCCCCAAACAAGGAAGTTTGTCTCCTAGAGATATTTGATTATGAGCTTCATAGTGGTTTTTGATTACCAGACCTGTACAACAACATTTCCTTTTGCATTTGTAGAATGAGAATATTATGTCCTCTGATGTCTAGGCTTTGAAATTCTTGATCTGAATGTAACATGTGTTCCTATTTCATACAAAGAAAACTTATGAGTATAAAAACATGGTGGTTGGTTTTTGGCTTTAGCTTTTGCGGAAATCGCTCTTGCCCCCGTAATATTTAACCTTGCTTCCAACCATTAGCATATGTCATCAACTTATTCCATCATTGACCAAACTCAGATTATCAAGAGTGACTCTAAAATAAACACAGTATCTCTGCATTGTCATGCTTCTTAGATAAACCCTTTGAACCTTGGTATTTTCATGAGTTGCCAGACTTGTTAGTTGACAAAAATTTCTACATGTCTTATTTCGGCTCACAATCATATCTCTTTCATGTGTTGGCCATTTGTCTTGCTTAGCGTAATTGAAGAAGCTGGTAGCTAATTTTGAAATCTTTTCTCACTTGTTTTGACATGGACTTGACTCAAAGACAAGAGAAAAATGATGATGACTTTTATTTGGACAACTGACTCAAGAAAACAAAATAAAAACAAAAGAAGAAAGAAAAGACAATGAATGTCCCCATTTGAAACAAAGAAATGAAAACTTATCTAGAAATGACAGTCAACTCTAATGATTATGCCATGCATTTTGGATTACGATTCCTGATCTTTCCATCCAAACTTTCTACCAATTGCTGTTGAGTTATTGGCCATGAAAATGAGTTGTTTCTTTAGGTCAATTTCCTTTAAGACCTCATTCAGCTAGTGGAACCTTGAAGGGTTTTTACCAATAAGCCTCTCTCATTCTCTTTTTCTCAGTTCACCATTGTCTTATGGTATCTGTGAGTATTTTTCACCAATGAGACTCTTATTTAAATTTTTCTCATCTCACAGTCGTCTTACAGCGTCCATGAGGGTTATTACTGATAAAACTCTCTCATTTTTATCTCTCTCGACTTACCATCGCCTTATGGTGCCCGTAAGGGTTTTCACCAATAAGACTCTCTTATTTTTATTTCTCTCCTAATTCCTTATGCTGAGGAAGACAAGTAGTTCCCAAAATGCGTCATCATATCCCTTGCATGCTTAGCCTTAATATTCTCAAAGATTGATCTGAAGATCTTTCTTTGGTTGTACCTTAGATTTTGGATAGGGTTAGAAAGAAGGGATGATATGAGGCTCAAACTACACTTGAAGTGGGGTAGAACTTTCAACTTTTAGAATCGACTCAAACAATGAGGATTAACCCATGCCCCAGTTTCTTTGGCTAGGTGACTCTAAACTATTTATTTGGTTGGACCGAGCCCAGAGTAGGGCAGCCTACATATCTCACCCTCAAAAAAGGAGAATTAGGTCACACGTAGTTCTAGCAGCTTGTTCTTTTGATTGATTTTGATTTTTGTTTCTTTTTCTTTTTTTTCTCTTTTCTCTTTGGGATTTTTTTTCTGATCCTATTTTTTCAAGTTTTACTAACTCTATCTTGATTCCAAAAGAGGGGTAAGAAAGAAAATAGGACTAAGGCTCAAATGGGGTAAACAAAGGATGACACAATGTTTGGATAATAGAATAAAATGTCTTCGTCATATTAATCCTTGAAAATACTAGTAGATAGCATGCAAGTGAAGGTGAAAGATGAAGATCATTGTGACATCTCTTACAACATTAACTTTGAATGATTCTATGCGTCACTACTTCTTCCACAAAATCCACCTTTGTTGTACACTCCTCACATCGAATGACTCATACTTTCGTGGAGCTGATTTTTCTGTTCCTTTTGATGTAGAACCACACATTCACTATTTGACCTAATTGAGACATGTCTTTCAATTAATAACCAAGTTATTATTGCGATTCTCAAAATAATTACCTTAATTTTTCATATAAGGCTTCAGCTTGTCACCAAAATGTCTCAACACTCTACCTATGTCCTTAGATACTCTATTTTTCTAACATTAATCCTTTGACTCAATGCTCATGCTTAAACTAGATTTTAAGATCTAGATGAAAATTCTGGTAGCATGTCATAACACTAGAATCAACATAAAATGTACTATGTAAAGAAAACAAACAAACAATATAAATTTAAAACACAAAGGAAAGGGGGACACTCCATTTAATTAAAATGAAAGATAGAAGGATTTGAACATAACGACAAGAGGACAAAACAAGATAGATACCGAACTAGAATCCTAAAATAATTTGGATAACAGAAAATAAAATAAAATAGGCTACTAGACCTCTTCCTAGTAAAGAGAGGTGTGACTTCTCAATTGCTAAGCCTAACATTTTAGCCACTGGTTTGCATATCAGCATGACTAGAACTTTCCTCACTATCAATGTTCTGCACCATAATTGATTTATCTTGAATCACTTTTCAATTTCTCTTTTTAAAGCATGGCAATCTTTAATACTGTCACCCTGAACATCAGAATAATATGCACATCATACATTAGGATCAAAACTTCTTAAATATGGGTCAAAAGTATACCCAAGGAAAGAAGTAACCATGCCCTGCTGTACCAATCTCTGGAATAAATTAGCATATGACTCTCTAATTGGTGTAAAGCAATCCCTCGACTTCTGCCTCATTTCATTATTTGGCTTGGACCGAAAATCTGGCCTAGAAGGGCTTCGATATGTTTGTGGAGTTTGAGGATAACTCTAAGGAGTTGGTGCACGCCATTGTGGGTAAGAAGGGGATTGAACATATGGTTGTTCATTGTTTACTGGATATGGTGGCGGAGGAATAAAGTATAATGGATTTTGAGAGTGATTCTGTAGAGGTTGGGCATAAACTTGGGTTTGAACCTGTGAGTAACGATGGTGTGGTCCTCTTGCCTATGCCTGTTGTCCAACTACAATGGTAGATGTATCTTCCTCATACTTCTTCCCTCCAACACTTCCCGAACCTTTTTAAATTGCTTGAGTAGTCGCTTTCAATGTTGTAAAACTCATAATGCGGCTTGTCTTAATTCCATCCTCTATCATCTCCCCCATTTTGAGGACCTCAATAAGTGGCTTGCCTAATACAGGTAACAAGTGTTGATAATATATTTCATCCTACACTTGAATAAATACCTCCACTATCTTACTTTCTTTCATTGACGATTTCAACCTAGCAGCTTATTCACGCTATCTAATCGCATACTCTTTAAAAGTCTCAGTACTCTATTTGTTCATGTTAGTCAGGCCTTTCTCATCAGGAATCAACTCCACATTGTATTGGAATTATTGCACAAATTCATTAGCTAGGTCATCCTAACTAATCCACTTGTCGATGTCTTGGTCAATAAATCATTCTGAAGTTAGGCCTGAAAGACTCTCACCAAAATATGCCATGAGTAATTCTTTCTTCCCCTCAGCACCCCTTAGTTGGTTGCAATAACTTCTCAAATGTGCTACAGGATCGCCATGTCCATCATACTTCTCAAACTTCAGCATTTTAAAACCAAAAGAAAGGTGAACCCCAGGAAACATGCACAGATCTTTATATGAGACACTTTTGTACCCCCCAAGTCCTTGGAGGTCTTTCATAGCCAGTTCCAAACTTCTCAAATTTTTGGTCATTTCCTCTTGTTCTTTTGTTATAATAGGCTTCTCAGTGTTAAGAGGAAATTCAGGCGGTTGAGTATAGCCATAAGGATTAGTCGTCTTAAATGTGGTCTCAATAGCTTAATATTGATCAGCAAAAATATTCAATATAGGCTCTCTCGCAGAGTGAGGAGGTACAAATTATTGATAAACCTCAAAAGTAGAAGCTTTGGGTAGGGGTGGTGTTGTAAAAACATGAACAGTGGATGGAGCCAACCATGTGGTAGCTTTGTGTTGAGGAATGAGGAAATGAATATTGGAAGTGTTTGGATAGTGTTGCCCCAGAGCAGGTCCTGATGCATGTTGTGGTGTGTCAACAAAAATAGGAAACTGTATATGTGACACTGGAGCCAAGCTAGAAAGATATTCTAGATTATCAACAGGAAATGGAGGAGGTGGCAACCCATTATCCCAAGCTCGATGTATTTTTATCATTTGTTGCCATAATTTTTGAATCTCTTCATTAGCTCCTAAATTCTCATTGCCCAAACTCCCTATTTGATTAGTGACAATAAACTCGATATCCTTGTTGGCCATAACTTTCTCTGTGAGTTGGTGCAATATGGAGGACCAGCCAAAATGCCACAAACCAACCACCTTAAACTAACTGAACAAGAAATAGCAAATGCGTTGAATTCAACACTTTTTTTCAAAACATCTTTTTTTTTCTTGAAAAGATCACCGAACCCTAAAAGCGCACCTACGTATCTCACTCCCGAAAGGAAGAATTAGGTGTGCGTAGTTCGTGAAGTCTTGCCAAAATGGCCAATTAAACTCTTTTTTTTCTTTTTCTTGAAACTTTAAAAAGAAAAAGAAAATAACAAATTGTCAAAAGAATTGACGAATTTGTTTTTTTGAATTTTTCATCTTAACATCCCTATACAAAATGACATCTATGATCACCAAAGAATCTTTTTGGGTTTTCAATTTTACATTTCATACGAAAACAAAACTTGAACCTATAAAAGGAAAATCTTTTTGTAGTTTTCTTTTAAAGATGTATATAAAACACTTACTCTAAATAAAGAGTGGAGAAAATCTTTTTGGATTTCTTAAATAAGATCCCCGTACCAACAATAGGTTGCCTACGTATGTCACTCCCGAAAGAGGAGAATCAAGGGTGCATACTTCGTCCAGATTGGACAATTAAGGATTAAATGACAAACAAAATCCTGAATTGAGAGATACAACTAAAGACAGACGAATAAAATCTTTTTTGGGCTTTTAATTAGAAACTAACACCAACAACTATGAAAGAAAAAATCTTTTTGACATTTTTGTTATATAAAAATGTACAAAGCTCCTATTGAAAGGAAAAAAATGTTTGGAGTTTTCGAATTGTGAATACTTACTAAAGAAATAAAAGGAAAGTCTTTTTAACATTTTTAATTTTTTGGGAAATGAGTGAAAAAAATATAAAAAATATTTTTTTTGAATTGTGAAAAACAAAAGCCATAAAGAACCCTAAAAACTACCAAATCTCTTTTTTTTCACTCCTTTTTTCTTTCTTTTTTTCAATAATTTCTTGCCTACACACTTTGTTTCTAACTCATGCTTTTGGCCAAATCAGTCTGTCAAATGACCACATTACCCTAAAAAATGCAACATTTAGCATTTAGGGATGCTTTATAGGTAAGTCTCCTGCAAAGCACCAAGTGGGTCCCACTAGATCTCAATACAATGCAAATAAGCATGACCTAAAGGCTGACCTACGTTGAGGTTTACTGACAAGGCTGTTCGATGGAGCGTATGGTCGATAGTGGCTGCGCTAGCTTTCTACCCACTCCGTACTAGCCGACGACTCCCCCTCCTAAAAATAAGGGTAACTCAACTATAGGTCATGTACACAGCGTGTACTGCAGAACTTGTTGCCGAAATAATTAACTTGGGTTATGCAAATGATGCCATCTATAAAGTGGTAACACATAAGAGAAAAACTATAAAAACGTAGAACATAGGCACTCAACAACGATAAACAAATACAAACAATAACACAAACAATGTCTATACACTCATAATGTCAAAACTAAGCCGATATAACTCCAAAAATAAGCTCAAATTCTGAAAAGGTTCCCAAGCAGAGTCGCCAGAGCTGTCACACCCTTTTTTTTTTCAAAAAGATCTTTTTAAGTTTTGAAAGGGTTTTTTATTATTAAGGTGACAAAATGAAGAAATTTGTTTCTAAAAAGGATTATTTACATTTTTTATTCAGAGTTGCCACTTGACATAATTCGGTGTGCAAAGTCACCTAGGTTCCACAGAGGGAACTGCCCTCAGTTTTGCAGGCGTCTGTCTATACCAACACCTTCAGCAGCTAGTGCTCCCGCGCCTAGAAGCAGGCAGGAGGAAGGGGGCAGATCCTTTATGTCTAGGTCGTAGAACAGTTTTAGTAACTGATAGCCTAAAAGACTATCTCACACTAAAATGAAAAATTCCAGCAACCAAACAAAGAGAAAACAACACAATAAAGGGAGATGAAGAAAAAGAATTGCATGAAATTAAAGATATATAGAAAGACCCTTACTTCCACCAATGAATAGCACTAGACGGTGTATCAAACCTTTAAACACATATCACCACTATAGGCTCAAACCTTCCTCATAGGTGACCCAAAGGACTCACACTTCCACAAGCACACCTTTCTTACCAAATAATCCAATATAAGTGAAAAGCCAATTCCAAATGTATTAGGATTCAAGTTTTGGATTCCCTCTCTTAAGGAGAAGAGAAAGACTACAAACTAACACTAAGAATACAATATAAAAGACACTCAATTCATTATCTCAAAACTTAGGAAAATAAGAGCTAAGGTGCCTTTTTATACTTATTACAACTAAATAACAAAAATGCCCTTAATGAGGGGCTTAGAAAAGGGCTCCTATGGAGTGTTATTTTAGAGTGTAAAAAGTCCATCATGCCCTTAGTAAAAGACGCCTCCTGAGTTTTAGGACCCTCCTCCTTTCTTTATTTGGACAAGCCTTTGTAATGGTTCGAAAAGATCTTCAAATACTTGCAAATCCGAGACTTGATCCTTTGACAATTCGAAGCTAGAACCTTCTACAGGACGTAGTGATCCTTGTGCCCTTTATGCTTGTATCATCCTCTCCATCTTGAAAGGAATTCAACCTCAAATCCACACCTTGCAAAACCAAAAAGAGGGACAACAAGCACACAATACTCATGATAGGAGGGTTAGCATTAGTGCCAAAATTATACAAACACGTCGAAGGGGTAAACTCTTGGAATATAGCCAATAATCCTTTACTATTATCATGAAAAATTTATTACAAGCATTACAAAAGACATGACTAAGACTGACATCAAAGAAAGAAGAGTGCAACCCAAAATCATCACATATATCAATAAGCCAAGGTTGTTCACATTTGAAATACATCCACGAGTCCTTTGTGTGTGACATGAAAAGCTTAGCATGAATGGCACAAAGGAGATGGTTTCAGAAAATATCAAGTGATAAAGAAACTACAATGATCTTAATGCTTTTACTATACCCAAAAGGTAAGACTACCTTTGGTTTAGGAACCATTAGATACATTTGTTTCATTACCTCTACAAAGGACCTCATCAAATATGTTGCCTCAATAGATCTCAAGGTCCGCCTTAGCCACATAACACTATAATTCAAACAAGGAAACCATCCACTAAACTTTCTACCTCTACCCAATACAAATTCAAAATTAGCATAGTTATCATCATAGGTAAAGAGTTAGTATAGGAAGGAATAAAGTGCAAAGATATCATGCCAAGGGGGTACACTTTTAAAATACAAACAGCACTTCTTTATTTATTCTATGAAACATTTAGTACATGCATCAGAAAGGATAGGGCTAAGGTAAACATCAAGGGAAAATAAGATCAAGCCGAAACAATCCCTTCCCTACCCCACTAGTACACCGGGATCAAATGGGTGAAGTGGCCAAGGGAATAAACCAAGGCTAATCATTCCATTTACTAGGGTATCACACTTACCCAAAGCATTATCAAAGAAGGAAGCATGTACTTCAACACTAGATGTAGCCAGAATCACATCACAACTTTTTAAACTCAAGAGAGTGTAGAATGTACCCAAGTTACCTTGGTTTATACTAGGGCAGCCCACTAGTATGTGAATACTCTTGTCCCTTGGTAATGGAATGTTATTCAAGTTATTAGTGCTAGCACTAGATGGACACAAATCATTCTTACGAAAAGAATTGATTTAGTCATCTAAAGGATCAACTAGTGCTTGCATACTCACAATAAGATTTTGATACTTATGCAACCTAATAACACCAAGAGTATAACTAAAGGAATATTCACACACTTCTTTACTAAGATAATCCAAAACTACACCACTTTAGCCACTCACAATATTTTAAGTTCAAGGAAGTGTAGAAGATAGCTTTGTTACCTTGTAGATCATGGGAAGTGTGTTCTTCACTTGATTTTGTGTTATGGTAACCTTCATGCTTAACATTACAAGGTAATATTTCAAGTTTTTCCTTTGGACTCACTCCTTTATCACTTGTCCCAAAATTGGGACTTTCGGCCAAGGGCTTGAAAGAAATTTCCTTGGGCTTCTCCTTGGTGATTCTAGGGTATTTAACCTGCACATGAGAAGATAAAATACTAGGAAAAATGCTATTATTTAGGTTAGTGAATATCAAGGGTCCTTTGTGGACAAGATCCACGATCAAGTGTTCTTTTTCCCTCCAAATTTCACTACCCATGGCTTCCCTTACCTTTCCCTCTTTTCTTCACACTCTTCTTGTACCTTACCAGCCATTTTCCCTCCATCTTGAGGCTTGAACTCATTCTCCTTGGATTCTAACTTGTAGAGAGGAGGAATTGGATTTGGTTGATGATGGGTTTGGATTTAATGGTTTGAATTTTGTAGAGGGTTTGGTAGAAATAGTCTATCAACCCATGCTTTAATTCTAATTATGTCACGCCTCATGAATCCTAAATCACTTTTTATAATGTCAAACCCACCCTTCAAGTCTCTCTTCAAAGAATCATTATTATCCTTCATTTTTTGGGCAAAGGCCTCAAAGTGAGCCTTCAAGGCTCCCATCGTATCATTTCCCAAGGATTGGGATGAAGAATCCTCGGCTTCCAAGGTCAATTGTACCTAAAAATAATGCAGCAAAAAACAGCAAGCAACACAACCTACAAAACAAGCAAAAAATTTAGTTCAAAAGCCTCACTTCACACACACTCAACCTCACCTCACACTTAAATTCATAAGTGTTGGAGAATCGATAATACTTGGCAAGTTACTTGAGAGGTGAGAAGCTTTGGATCGGAATTGATATTTGATTGAAATGACTCAAATAAAGTGATGCACGCACTTGAACCAACAAAATACCATGACTTAAAAATGAGAAAAGCACACAAAATAAAACCGAAGACATGAAATAAATGAACTCTAGACTAATTACCATCCTAGTAGGTACTTACTAGTTTGCTAATTAGTGATAGAATTAGCTTAAAAGAACTACAATCAAAGATTAAAAACTAGGAAACCTAATTTTAGAGTCGAATTTTTGTTAAGCACAAGTGATGACATGGCACTACGTGATTGATTGTCACTTTTCGAATTTTAAATTTTTTTCAAAACCTAGTTTCGGCCCAAACACTATCCCTTAGAAGTGAGAGTTTCAGCTTTGGGGGGGGGGGGGTGAAAGGATGCAATTTAGGGTTCTTTTAAGTCTCAAATGAAAATGGAATGAAATGGTCCCCCCTAGTAATTGCACTTGTACTTTGTTTGTCCCCTTGTCCCCTCCTCCTCTTGGAAAAATGGAATATTCTTTGAATATGCTTTTAGACAAACAACTTTTCCACTCTCTTTCCTCCCTCTTTAGGATCAAAGAAAACCTTTGAATATTCTTCTTCACTGAGATATGAAGATCATGGATGAACATTATGAATATTCAAGTGTTGACCAAGTTTGACCACCTAGCAAATAAACTCCAAATCTGAATTTTTTTTGAAGATCTAGGTTCCTTAGGCCAAAACAAATCCAACCCACTAAAAATCAGCCACAAAACACGTGTAAATAGAAAGGTCAATTTCGTATTTTAGCTGAAAAGCTTCAAAAATACCATGTTCATGGAGGTTCTTAGCTAAAACTAAACTAAACTTAAATCTAAAAGTAGATTTAGAATCCTTATACACTAGAAAGAAAGGATCTAGCACTATAAACCTTCAAAACAAAATAAGAACTTATAGATCTAACTTGCAAAATTTGGATCTACAGCAAACACACAAGACAACACTTCTTTTTTTTGTATTTTCTGATTTTTTGATTCTTTTTTGTTGAGATTTTCTAAATAAGAACACTAAAACCAAGAGTTAGGGATATTGGAACAACCCTAACCAGGGCTTTGACACAAAATGATAGCCTAAAGAACTATCTCATATGAAAATGGCTAATAAAATGACAAATTCCAGCAACCAAACAAAGAGAAAACAACACAATAGAAGGAGATGAAGAAGAAGAATTGCATGAAATTAAAGATAGATAGAAAGTCCCTTAATTCCATCAGTGAATAGCACTACAAGGTGTATCAAACCTTCAAACACACATCACTAATGTAGTCTCAATCCTTCCTCTTAGGTGACCCAAAGGACTCACACTTCCTCAAGCACACCTTTCTTGCCAAATAATCCAATACAAGTGAAAATACAATTCCAAATGTATTAGGATTCAAGTTTCGGATTCCCTCTCTTAAGGAGAAGAGAAAGACTACAAACTGTCACACCTCTTTTTTTTAATAAGATTTTTGACCTGTTACAGTTCTTCATAAAGTCATACTTGCAGATTTGATAGAGTTAGACATGGTGGATTTTGACCTTATTCTGGGTATGGATTTGCTTCATTCTTGTTATACATCTGTAGACTGTCGTACCCATGTGGTCAAGTTTTAGTTTCCTAATGAACCAGCTTTTGAGTGGTTCAGGAGTTTGGTATCTCCCAAGAGACATTTTATCTCCTATCTCAAAGCTAAAAAGCTAATATGCAAGGGTTACATCGATCACTTAGTTAGAGTCAAAGACACTAAGTTCGAGGCTCCAACTATTCAGTCAGTCAACATTGTTAATGATTTTCCTAATATTTGTCTGAAGATCTCCCAGGGATACCACTCGATAGGGAGATAGAATTTGGGATTGTCCTTCTTTTAGATACTCATCCTATTTTTATTCCGCCATAGTATGTCTCCTGTGGAGCTTAAAGATTTGAAAGATCAACTCAAAGATCTTTTAGAAAAATATTTCATAAGGCCCAGTATTTCTCCTTGGGGCGCACCTGTTTTATTCGTGCGAAAGAAAGACAATTCTTTGTATATGTACTTTAACTATCATCAACTTAACAAGGTCATAGTCAAAGATAAATATCCTCTTTCGAGAATTGATGTCTTGCTTGACAGTTGCATGGTGCAAGTTATTTATCCAAGATAGACCTTAGATCCGGCTATCATCAACTTAAAGTGAGGGAGTGTGATATTCCAAGGATAGCCTTCCGAAACCTCTATGATCACTTTGAATTTCTAGTCATGTCCTTCAGGATAACCAATGCCCCAGCCGCCTTCATGGACCTCATGAATCGAGTGTTCAAGTATTAATTTTGACTAAGTTTTGTAGCCTTTCTGGGTCATGTTGTTTCAGTCGAAAGTATTAGAGTTTATCCCCAAAAGATAGAAGTTGTAGGAAATTAGCCTAGACCTTTCTCTCCGTCTGATATTAGAAGTTTCATGGGTCTAGCTTTCTACCACCACCATTTTTTTGAGGGTATCTCTTCTATTGTATCTCCCATGACCCGGTTGACCCAAGAGAAATTTAAGTTCCTGTGGTCAGATTCTTGTGAGAAGAGTTTCAGGAGTTGAAGACTAGACTTACTTCAGCCACTTTGTTGACTTTGCCTGATGGTACAGATGGTTTTGTGGTGTATTATGATGCCTCTAGAATTTGTTTTGGTTGTGTGTTGATGCAAAGAGGTAAGGTTATAGCCAATGCCTTTAGACAGTTAAAACCATATGCGAAGAATTACCAAACCCATGATCTTGAGTTAGCTGTTGAGGTCTTGGCTTTGAAAATCTTGAGACACTATCTTTATGGTGTTCATGTTGATGTGTTTACTGATCATAAGAGCCTGCAGTATGTGTTTACTCAGAGGGAGCTGAATCTTAGGCAGATAAGGTGGTTAGAGTTGTTAAAATATTATGATATGAGTATATTTCATTACCTGGTCAAGGCCAACATAGTGGTGGATGCCCTTAGCAGATTATATATGGGTAGTGTTGCTCATGTAGAGGAAGATAAGAAAGAGTTAGCTAGCGATGTACATTGTCTGGATATATTAGGTGTTAGGTTGCTTGATTCAGCCGAGGGGAGTACGTTGGTTCAGAGTAGTTCTGAATCCTCTTTAATTTCAGAAGTAAAGGAGAAGTAAGATAGAGATCCTAGTTTGGTCAGACTGAAAGAGTTAGTTAAGGGCCAAAAGGTAGAGGTTTTCTTCCAAGGGGGAAATGACGTGTTGAGATTATAGGGTAGATTGTGTATTCAGTGTGTTGATGATCTGAGGTAGAGGATTATGGATGAAGCGCATGGCGGACAATATTCTATTCATCCCGAAACTACCATGATGTACCGTGACTTGCGGGAAATCAATTGGTGGAATGGTATAAAGAAAGATATAGCTGAGTTTGTAGCTAAGTATGCAACGTGCCAATAGGTTAAGTTAGAGCACCAAAGACGTAGTGGTGTGATGCAAGAGTTTGGTATACCCACTTAGAAGTGGGAGGTGGTGAATATGGACTTCATGACCGGGTTGCCTCTTTCACGTTGTCATCATGATTCTATTTGGGTTTTTATAAAAAGGATGACTAACTTCGTGCATTTCTTGCCCGTGCATACGTCTTATACAGCTGAGGATTATGCTAGATTGTATATCTGGGAGTTAGTCATGCTGTATAGAGTTTCCTTATTTATCATTTTGAATAGGGGAACTCAATTTACTTCTTAGATTTTGAGGGTGTTCCAGCAGGATCTTGGTACCCAAGTCTTTTTGAGTTCTACTTTTCATCCGTAATAGATAGTTAGGTAGAAAGGACCATTCTGTCCCTAGAAGATATGTTGAGGGCATGTGCTCTTGATTTCAAAGGTAGTTGGGATGAGCATTTTCCATTGATAGAGTTTGCCTATAACAATTGTTACCATGCTAGCATCGGGATGGCACCATTTGAGGCCTTGTGTGGTAGGAGATGTAGATCACCCATAGGTTGGTTTGAAGTGGGTGAAGCTACCGTGATTTGGCTTGATGTAGTATTTGAAGCTATGGAGAAAGTTAAGTTGATTAGAGAGAGGTTGAAGACCACCCAGAGTCGTCAAAAGTCTTATACCGGTGTGAGGAGATGAGATCTTAAGTTTGAAGTGGGTGATTTGGTATTCTTAAAGATTTCACCCATGAAAGGGGTGAAAAGGTTTGGTAAAAAGGGAAAGCTTAGTCCCCGTTATGTTGGCCCGTTTAAAATGTTAAGCGTGTTGGTAAGATGCCCTATGAGGTTGAGCTGCCCGCAGAGTTGTTAGTTGTTCATCGTACTTTTCATGTCTCCACGCATGAGAAGCATATTGGTGATTCTATTGTAGTAGATCCTTCATAGAATGCCGATATTTAGAATAGTCTTTCCTTCGATGAGATTCATGTTGAGTTCCTATATTTTCAGAACCGTAGACTAAGGAACAAAGAAGTTCCCTTGGTCAAACTTTTATGGCGCAACCAATCTTTTGAGGGCGGTACTTGGGAGGCAGAAGCAAACATGCGAGTGAAGTACCTGCACCTCTTTTCCGCAAGTTCAGATCAATCTGAATGTATTATTCTTCCTTAATTCAGCCCTTCTAATCTAAAGTTCCGTTATGTATATATTCTTGTATGAGTTCTTGCAATTTCTGAGAATTTAAGAGTTTAGAAAGACATAGAGTTACTTTAGCGAGTTCTTCCAGCTTTACATACTCAATTTCCTTCGTGCTTTTAGCTTAAATAGCGATATTCGTGGATGAATATTTTCAAGGGGGAGATATTGTAATACCTTAAATTTTTCCTAAAGCTTAATTTTTCCTAGAGAAGATTAAGAAGTGACTTCCTAAGTGAGTATCATTTTAACCATATAGAGGGTCTCTTTGACAATTGTCAAATTCTTGTGGAACTTCGCGATAGTGGCGGGTCGCGCAGTACCCCAACTTCTCAATAGTCAATTTCCAGTGGCCTGACGCGATTGTGATGCACCGCGCTAAAGTTTCAGGTCCCAACTAGTGGGACAATGCGATGGCTCCACATCATGGTGACTACCAGATTCCCATTTGTCAATTTTCAGTGAGCCAGCGCGATAGTGGCGCGTCGTGGTGGCCCATAAAATTGGGTTCCCCGTTCAATTTTTCCAGCTTTGTACAGAAGTTAAAAATGGAATTTTGGATTTTTTCCAAGCCTCTTAAACCATGCAAACACCAAATTAAAGTCATTTACAAGCATTCTATGAAGTCTCTCTCAAGTTTTCTCGCAACAAAAACCCTAAGCATCCAAAACCTCTTCCGACAATCTCAAGAATCCACCATAGATTTTCTAAATTGAGTCAAGATTCAAGGTTCCCAAGTCAAGGGCTTCAAGAACCCTCATTCAAGAGTACGAATACAGTTCCAAAAGTGAGAGTTCATCCAAAGATTCTAATTCAAGGTATATGGGGTTTTGAACAAGGGTAATCCTTTCACCCTTGTACCCAATGGCTTGTTTAAACTACAATTCTCTGCAATTTATGAGATTTTACATAAAATTGAATTGGGGGTTTTCACCCATTGTTATTGGTTGCAAGCTTTTGA
>NC_061121.1:121742082-121906873 GCF_002878395.1 Capsicum annuum | reverse complement strand
TAAAGTCATTTACAAGCATTCTATGAAGTCTCTCTCAAGTTTTCTCTCAACAAAAACCCTAAGCATCCAAAACCTCTTCCGACAATCTCAAGAATCCACCATAGATTTTCTAAATTGAGTCAAGATTCAAGGTTCCCAAGTCAAGGGCTTCAAGAACCCTCATTCAAGAGTACGAATAGAGTTCCAAAAGTGAGAGTTCATCCAAAGATTCTAATTCAAGGTATATGGGGTTTTGAACAAGGGTAATCCTTTCACCCTTGTACCCAAAGGCTTGTTTAAACTACAATTCTCTGCAATTTATGAGATTTTACATAAAATTGAATTGGGGGTTTTCACCCATTGTTATTGGTTGCAAGCTTTTGATGTTTCCCTTGAATGTAGAGTCTGATGGCATGATTTTTACATGTTTTCTTAAGAAACAGCAGTTGGGTCTTTACCCCATGATTTTAATCCTTGAGAAGTTAATATTTGAAATTTTCGAAACATTGAAGTATATGAGTATGTTGAGATTTTGATATAAATTGCTGAAATTTCTAGATTTCTACTTGAGTTATGAATCTATATGCTATCTATTATGCTTTTGATGAGTTCTAACTTGAGATTGAATTATGGGTTATTAAGCGCTACTTGACACTTGAGATTTATTAACTATTGTGCTATAAGCACCCATGATTTGAGTATTCTGAGATTATTGAGAAATGTTTTGACCTAATGGTCATTGAGTTTTGAAATCCACTCTACTACATGAGATTATAGATTTGATTATTGGGTTCTTATTGACCTATGAGATTATTCTAATGTGGATTTTCATGAGATGAGCGAGATAAACTAAAGAAAGTAGTATTTAGAACTGAGTTGAGTAAGTTACCACGGTTTCTTACCCCAAAACTACGTTCCACCAAAGGTTGGGCCTAAGACCGAGATGATTGTTGGGCCTAAGGCTGAGATATTGGGCCCGAGGCCGAGATAAGTGATCACCGAATTGAGTTTATACTCTTTGGCAGGAGTATGACACCTCGGCCCAATCTGAGGTCTCTTCCTTAGGAGGGCAAAATGTTAGACTCCATGTAGCTCGCATGGTTTATGTCGGTTAAGAGAATCTCCCGTATAAATAAAGCTTTGATATAAGATATTTTCCTTTAAAACTAAAATACTTTCCCTTGATATGAGTATTTTTCCCTAAAGCTTGAAATGAGATATTTTCCTAAAGTGAATAAAATACCTTCAAGTATGTTCCAAGGCTATATGATTCGGAATTCCAAGTATTTGAGTTCAAATAAGTTATGACTTCTTGAGCATTAAAGAAGATTTACTCACCATGAGACATATTCATAAGTTGAAATTATTGCTTAAAGTTTTCTTTAGCCTTGAGTAATGAGAATATGAGAAGAGTACAAATTTCAAATCTAAAAGTATAATAACTCACGTGATTGTGTTACATGTTCCATTTTACATGATTCATGAGCTTTGTATTTTATGCTTATTCAACCAATATGAGTCATTATTTATTACATGCATGATTTGATTAAAGAGTATTGATGTTGTTTTATATAATTGCATGCAACCCCACATACTCAGTACATTCTCAAGTGTTGATCCACAAATAAGTCTATGTACTACTTTGTCTTATAATGTAGGTTTAGGTGCTCAGTCCCAACCTCATCAACAATTTTTGAGTACCTCTATCTACATTTCTACAGTGATGAGTCCTCATGGTTAGAGGACTTACATTCAAACATCTCCATATTTTGAGAGACTATGTTGTTATTTTTAGTTCATTTCGAGTCAGTTGGGTAACTGTCCCAACGGCTCTCTAGTTCATGGATTAGTAGAGGCTTCGTCAGACTATTTATCAGATTGTGATTGTGTTGAGGTTTCCAGTATTGTGGTTGTTTAGACCAAGCATTTTCTCCATATTTCCTTTCATATGATATGACTATGCTAGTGTTTGAATTATTGCATCTTGAAATGAGAGTTATTAGTAGAAACAGGCTCAAAGGGTTAGTTTGGCGCTACTTGTAGCCTTAAGCACTGTGTGACGTCCCGAGAGGAGATTTTGGGTTGTTATAGAACACATAATGCATGCTTGCACAGGAAGCCCTCTAGGTTGAATAAACCAGAAGAACAAACACGGCTAAAATTTAACAGTATATATTGTTTCCCTGTAACTTGGCAAACTCATTATAACATACTCATATTACAAAGACAGAAAATACATAAGAAAATGAAACATATCTTTGCAAAAAGAGTGTAGTCAAGGTAGTAATCCACCACGGGAAGAGATCATACTGATAGAACTAACAAAAGCAACCAAAGATCTGATGAACTTGCATAACATAGAAAAAGTAGAAATATTCAAAAACCTAAACCTTCTCTTTCCAGTTTTTACATAAAGCAAAAAATTGAACCTATTTAACTACTGCAATGAAAAAATTTCATTTTTTCCTCAGACTTCTCTTTTTTTTCTCCAACAAGTTTCCTTCCCCTTCCCTACAGACCCTAAAAGTAAAATACAAGAGGTCGAATGGGTACAATGTATGATATACAAGCTCATATGTTGCAGTGGTCTAAGCCAACTATGAAGCATTACCCCAAAAATTCACTTTCTAGTTTCCTCGCTCTTACTACCAACTCTTCAACAACATGCATATGGAACTCATATTATTTCTCACAATTCAATAATATTTTCTCCATTATTTATCACAATATATATATATATATATATATGAAATACTGTAGTAACAGCTACATTTTAAGCCAGCAGATAATAGCTACATATTTGAAATCAAACATACAGTCACTCAACCATTTATCCTAGTTTAATCATTCCGCATACAATTGCTGCTCTTTCAAGGTCTGGAACACCACATAGAGGTGATTGGCTAATCCACCTCACTCTTAGAGTACATCAAAATTTCATTAATGAACATGATGACAAAAAGATCTAGAAACTGATGGAATAACCTAATCATCAAATCAATGAATTTCGACAGGGCATCGGTCCAACCAAATGATATAACCAAGAACTCAAAGTGCCCACACCGGGTACAGAATTTCATCTTAGGGATATCCAACTCTCTAATCTTAAGCTAATGATACCCAGATAGAAGATCTATCTTTGAAATGAATTTGGCACCTTACAACTGATAAAACAAGTCATCCATTCTAGAAAGAGGATATTTGTTCTTAATCATCATCTCATATAGCTATCGATAGTCAATACATATCTAAAGGGAACGATCTTTTTTACGCATGAATAAAACTGGTGTACCCCACGGGGACACACTAGGATGGATGAATCCCTTATCCAAAAGATCCTTAAGTTTCTCCTTGAGTTCCTTCAACTCAGCCAGAGCCATTCTAAAATGAGGAATAGATATTGGACAAGAGTACGGAACCAAATCAATCCCAAATTCAATCCCCCTATCTAGAGGAACACCAGGAAGATCATCTAAAAAGGTATCAAGAAACACATTCACCACTAATCGAATATAAAGAAGGACCTTTTGAGTTATTGTCCTTAACCCAGACCAAATAATAGAGACACCCATCAGAGATTAACCTCAAAGCTCTAAGATGTGATAGAAACTTCCCCTTAGGAGCTAGGGAACCACTATCCCATTAAATGAATAGTTCACCAGGGAATTTAAATATAACCTTATGGGTTCAACAATGTAAAGACGCATAGTATGAGTGTAATCACTCCATCCCTAGAATTACATCAAAATCCACCATATCTAATTTAAAAAAATCCACCAAAGTCTCCTTAAAACTAACAGATACCACATACAGCCTATAGACTCCTTTAGAAATCATATAGACATGTACTAGGGAAGAAATAGAAAGAAAAACTGAAATAACCTCGGGATTAAACCAAAATACACAGCCACAAATAGGGTCACATAAGAGGGATTTGACCCCAAATCAAGTAGATAATACACATTATGATAAAAAAGTTGCAGCGTACCAGTCACGACATCAAGTGGTGCCTTAGACTATTGTCGGGATGCAAAAGCATATAACCTATTTTTGCTTGTACTGGTACCAGAAGCCAAAACATATGCAAAAGTAGTACCCTTGTGTGCATGAGCAGATGTAGATGCAACCTGAACCTTGTTCTCTCCCAAAGCAACCTTACTAATCGGATAATTCCGAAGCATATGGCCTGGCTAACCATATTTGAAGCACATATCCCTCTCCTCATCAAAGAAGCACCGATGCAACCAACCACAGAACCTAAATAGAGGACATGATGGAGCTGACTAATCCCCACTAGCCTGAGGTTTGGCACCCTATGCCCTAAAGTTATTGCTACCTTACTGACGTCTGTCTCTTGACTGCTTTGGGTAAGGAGCACTAGCTGTGGAGAAAGAACCAAAAATCCCGCACCTATTTTTGGCCACTTACCACCATCCCGACCACTTTGTTACTGACCACCCTACTCAAAGAACCTGAACTTCCTATCCTGCCTTCCCCAATCTTAACTCACTTTCTTTTCTCCTCCTTCACCTGTTGTATTTGAATAACTAACCTAGAGATATCTATTTCCTGGATTAGAAATCTAGTCTTGCTTTTAAGGATCAACTCATGAGACTCTCCTGAAGTGAACTTTCTTATTTTGGCCCTCATATTTTACTCAATACCGGAGCATACCTAGACAGCTGGTGAAATTTCAAGGCATACTGCATGATTGATATCTTCCCTTGTTTTAGATTAACAAATTCCTCCGTCTTCGCTTCCCTTAACTCCTAAGGAAAGAAGCAATCTAGAAAAGCATTAGAGAAAGTCTCCTAAAGAGATAACTCATCAACCTTACCCCTATCCTGATCTTATTCTGTATACCATTGGTATGCCATACACATTAGTTGATAGGCAGCAAAATTCACCTCTTCTACATTCGTGGCCTGCATGACCCCAAAGATATTTTACATTTTATCCAGAAAACCCTAAGCATCCTCCTCCACCTTAACATTAATAAAAGTTAGAGGTTTTAACTTTAAACCCTCATTACCTTCACAAAAGATCAAAATTGGACCCGAAATTAGCTTATCCTCCGATTTCTCGAAACTACCCTCACAAGAATCAGACCAAGAGAACTTTACCTTCTTTTGAGTCAACTTAGTCAATGAGGTAGCTATCATATAAAATCTCTTCAAAAACCTCTTATAGTACCCGGCCAAACCCAAGAAGCTCCGAATATCGGTTGGAGTCGTGGCTCTAGGACACTTTTTAACCAACACAATCTTTTGTGGATCCACCATGATCCCCTCACTAGATATATTATGACCCAGAAAAGTGACAAAGTTCAACCAAAATTCATATTTTGAGAATTTGGCATGCAATTGTTGCTCTTTTAAGGTTTGGAACACCACATGAAGGTGATTGGAATAATCCACCTCACTCTTAGAGTACACCAAAATGTCATCACTAAATATAATGACAAAAAGATCCAGAAAGCGATGGAATACCCTCTTCGTAAAATCCATGAATGCTGTCAGGGCATCAATCCAACCAAATGACACAACCAAGAACTCAATGTGCCCATGCTAGGTACGAAAGGTCATCTTAGGGATATCCACCTCTCTAATCTTAAGCTGGTGATACCCAGACCAAAGATATATCTTTGAAAAGAATTTCGCACCTTGCAACTAATGAAACAAATCATCTATTCTAGGAAGAGGATACTTGTTCTTAACTGCCACCTTATTCAACTGTCAATAGTCAATACACATCTGAAGGGAACCATCCTTTTTATGCATGAATAACAACTATACACCCCATGGGGATACACTAAGATATATGAATCCATTATCTAAAATATTCTTAAGTTGCTCCTTGAGTTCCTTCAACTCAGCCGAAGCCATTCTATAAGGAAGAATAAATATTGGATGAGTGTACAGAACCAAATCAATCCCAATTTTACTCTCCCTATCTGGAGGAACACCAGGAAGATCATCTAAAAAGATTACAATAAATACATTCACCACCATAATCGAATACAAAGAAGGACCTTCCGAGTTATAGTGTTTAACCTAGACCAAATGATAGATAGACCCAATATAGATTAACCTCCAAGCACTGAGATATAATATAAACTTTCCCTTAGGAGCTAGGGAACCACCATCCCATTCAATAACCAGTTCACCAGGGAACCTAAATACAATATTATGGGTCTGACAATCTAAGAATGCATAGTATGAGAGTAATCAATCCATCCCCAGAATGACATCAAAATCCACCATATCTAATCTAAATAAACCCATCAAAGTCTCCTTACTGCCAACAAATACCACACAACCCCGATAGACTCTTTTAGAAACCATAGAGTCACCTACTATGGTAGAAATAGAAAAAAGAAATTGAAATAACCTCAGGATCAAACCAAAATACACAGCCACAAATAAGGTCACATAAGAGAAAGTGGATCCCAAATCAAGTAAACAATACACGTTACGACAAAAGAGTTGTAATGTACCAGTCACGACATCAAGTGATGCCTCAGACTCTTATCAGGATGCAAGAGCATATAACTTATTTTGGCTAGTATTGCTACCAGACACAGAAACAGTTGCAGAAATACTACCGTTATGTACAGGAGCAATTGTAGAGGTAACCTGAACCTTGTGCTCTCCTGAATTAACCTTACCAATCAAATAATTTCTAAGCATATGGCCTAGATAACCATATTTGAAGCACATATCCCTTCCTTCATCACAAAAGCCTCGATACAACTGACCACAGAACCTAAACGGAGGATATGATGGGGTCAACTGATCCCACTACCCTGAGATTAGGCACACTATGTCCTAAAGTTATGGTTACCCTACTAACGTTTGTCTCTCGACTGCTTTGGGAAAGGAGCACTAGTTGTGGAGAAAGAACCAGAAATCTCCCACTTCATTTTTGGCAACTACCACTATCCCAACCACTTTGTTGTTGACCACCCTGCTCAGATAACCTAAACTTCTTATCCTGCCTTTCCCTAATCTCAGCCAACTTTCTCCTTTTTTCCTCCACCTATTGCATTTGAACAACTAACCTAGACATATCCATGTCCTTGATTAGCAATGCGGTCTTGCTTTTAATGATCAACTTATAAGATAGTCCTAAAGCAAAATTTCTTATCCTAGCCCTCATATTTGACACAATACCAGAGCATACCTAGACAGCTGGTGAAATTTCAAGGCATACTCCTTGACCAATATCTTCCCTAGTTTTAGATTAACAAATTTCTCCACCTTTGCTTTTCTCAACTCTTGAGGAAAGAAATAATCATGAAAATCATTAAAGAAAGTATCCCATATAGATGACTCATCAACCTCACCTTTTTCCTAATCCTTTTCCTCGTACCACTGGTCTGCTGCACCTTTCTGCAAAATTTACCCTTTCCATATTCGTGGCCTGCATTACCCTGGAGATTTTTTCCATTTCATCTACAAAACCTTGAGGATCCTCCTTTACCTTAACACTAGTGAAAGTTAGAGGATTAAACCTCATAAATTGGCCAACCCTTGTGGCCTCAAAAGATGGAATACTAGATGCACCACGCTCAGCCTGAGAAGATACTAACTGAGCAATCATATGGATCTACTGATGAAACTCTATATTCATCATGTCTGACTGAGGAGCCTAAGGAGGACTATAAGGAACTGTTGGATTTCTAAAACAATCAGGGATGAGACCCCTAGACTGAGTATGGATCTCATGAGTAAAGCGTGTCCCATCAATATTATCCCAATTAGGATAAAGAAGATTTCATGCATATCAAATCATCAAGGCATAACCTGAAAGGCAAACAAACAGGAATTAGAGAAGATTCCAGGACTTAGACTCCAAGCTTAAAAATAGAACACAAAGAAAGAGAAATATTCCTAAATGCCTTATAGCCTCTCTTTTATGCGTGTGGCGCACTACACATCCTTAAATGAGGCTCTTCTTGACACGGCTTTGTGGACTCCCAATTGAACATAAACCTAAAGCTCCGGTACCAACTTGATACGACCCAAACTAGGGACTTATCATAATGGGCATCCTAAGTCCAACCAGGATCGGGGACCACCACCATTAACCAACTCAATCTCCAAACACATACCTTGATTTAAATGAATTTTGAATTTGAGAGTGTTTTGATCCTTCAAAGTGTATTATGAGAGGTCACAAAGAGTTAGAAGATATGGGGTCTTATGGGTTTTAGGGTGGTAAATGTCTAAAGTACCCTCATCTTAAAAGTTGTAAAATTAACGCAGGTGACTATGGCTTGGGCACCTCTCTCATACCTAATCATACTAGTGGTATCCTTAATTTATACCCTAGATAGTACCTCAAGGTATTGAAACTATTAATAATATGATTGTCCTACTCTTCTCATACCGTATCCATATGATTGGTATAGAGTCTAGTCGTACCTTAGGCAGTAAGTTCATAAGGAACACTTTTTACTACACTACTTGTTCTCCTAAGTAATACCCGCATCATATGACTAGAAATATTAAGTTGCATAATATCAAGAGAGTTCAAAACCTAAGAAATTTCCAAAGGTCAAATTCAGGATGTGTTTCAAAAGGAGCAGTTAAAAGATCTTCTTGATAAGGGTTTCATCCATACTAGTATTTTCCCATGGGGTGCTTCTATTCTTTTCAAACATAAGAAATATGAGTCTCTTCAGATGTGTATAGTTCATTATTAGTTTAATAAGGTGTCAGTGAAAAATAAGTACCCTCTTTCAAGGATTGGTGATATTTTCGATCAGCTTTAGGGTGCCAGATGCTTCTCTAAGATTCATTTTTGTTTGGGTTATAATCAATTAAAAATTAGGGAATTTGATATTCATAATACTATTTTCTAAACTTGGTATGGTTAATATGAGTTTTTAGTTATGTCGTTTGGGTTGACTAATGCTCTGATAGCATTCATGGATCTTATAAATCGAGTTTACAAATAGTTTTTAGACTCATTTGAGATAGTTTTTATTGATGATATCTAGGTGCATTCTAAGAATGAGAAGGATCATTCCAATAACCTTTAAATTGTTTTGCAGGACCTTAAGGATCTGAAGCTATATTCTAAGTTTTCTAAGTGGGAGTTTTGGTTGAATGTTGTGACTTGTATTGGTCATATAGTTTCTAGTGAGGGTATAATCGTGGGTCATAGAGGGTTGAGAAAGTTAAGAAATTTCCTCGACCCATGACTTCGACTGATATTAGGAGTTTTTTGGGCTTGGCCGGGTATTATAGGAGGCTTATGGAGAGTTTATCTTTTATTATGACTCCATTGACAAGATTGACTAAGAAAAAGGTGATTTTTTTTGTGTTTCGATGCTTGTGAGGGTAGATTTGAGAAGTTGAAGGATAGATTGACTTTTATAACAGTTTTAACACTGCCTGAGTGTATCGGTGGTTTTGTCGTGTTTTGTAATGTGTCCTATGTGTAACTAGGTTGTGTGTTGATGCAGCATGGTAAGGTGGTGGCCTATGCTTCTCCGCAGATTAAGGTTCATAAAAAAACTATTTAACTCATGATTTAGAGTTAGCGGCTGTTGTTCTTTCTTGGAAGATTTGGTGACATTATCTTTATGGGGTGTATGTGGATATCTATTTTGATCATAAGAGCTTACAATATGTGTTCACTCATAAGGAGTTAATCTCAGGCAAAGGAGATGGCTCAAATTGCTCAGGGATTATGATATAAGTCTTTACTATCACCTAGGTAAAGCTAATATTATTGTTGATTCTCTTAGTAGATTATCTATAGAGAGCTTATCCCATGTTAACGAGGAGAAAAGAGAATTGGTGAAGGAAATTCATAGATTGGCTAACTTGGGAGTTCATCTTTTGGACTTTGAAGATGGAGGAGTTATAATTCAGAAAGTGGTCAAATCATCTCTTATGCTAAAGTGAAGGAGAAATAGGTTTTGGACCCCATTTTTATGTAGATTAAGGAAGATGTGGGTCAATAAAAGGTTTTGGCATTCGAGATTAGGGGAGATGCTATCTTGAGGTACTAAGGTAGGTTGTGTGTTCTAGATATTGATAGGTTATAGGAAAGGATTCTGATTGAGGCTCATGAATAACGATATACATTTCATCCAGGTTCAACTACGATTTGCCATAACTTGAAGGAGATCTATTAGTCGAACAATATAAATAGGGATATAGAACATTTTTTTGCTAAGTGTATAGCTTGTCATCATGTTAAGGTTGAGCACTTGAGGCCTGGTGGTATGTCTCATAAGATAGAGTTGCCTATTTAGAAGTGGGAGATAATCAATATAGATTTCATTATGGGTCTTATGTGATCTCATAATTAGTATGATCTGGTTTGGGTCATTATGGATAGAATGACTAAGTGACATAACCCAAACCAGGGCCTTGTTGCAATGGGCATCCCAAGTCCAACCAGGACTTAGGACCACCCTCATTACCCAATCCAACCTCCAAACATGTATTCTGAGTCAGATAAATTCTGAACATATAATAAGATAGCATTTTGTACAATTCCAGACTATGGGATAAGTCCATAACTGTGACCACCCCAAGCAAGTCCAACCATCCAATACTCAACCAATAACAACACCAAAACCAAATAAATAACCAAGTACAAGTCCATAACATAATAGGATGGAACAATCATAAATACAGGCAAACGGTATCAGCCCCAATACCAATGCCAATACTAAAACTAACACCACTGCCGACACCGCCCATACAAACCCATAGTAGTCCCATAATGCCTCTAACCGAAAGTAAAATAATATCCAGATGGGACATGCCCCCAAACATAGTCAAAACTAATATCTATGAAATAATCAAAGTATGTATAAACATCTATGACATAAAATGCCCCATTAAAAAATATGAAAGCTCACTACTTCAATCCAACTGAGCTAATCCCAAATTCGATCACTAAGAAGGAGGATTAGAATAGTTATATCCTACATCAAGTAGGGATACAGCCACCCAAAGATGGGTTAGAGGACGAATGCTAGCATGCACTCAGGATAAGGGTAAAATAATTCCAACCATTAAAACTGAGTAAACTAACCATATGCATTCACAACCATACATATATATATAACCATATTGGGAAAAGGAACTAGGTTTAGAATGACTTTAAAACCATTAACTTGGATATGTGTAGTTTAACCATCCTAGAACCACCCACAGGCTATATGGGTCTAGTCTAACCCTCTAAACATGCTTTGATACATGTATCCATATGAACTGGAGATAACATAGGAGTAGGGGATTCTCGATTACCCTTCGCTCTCCATGATACATATGTACAAGTGTACTTTGGGGATTCCCGTGTACCCCATACGTATCATATATGGTCGCCCTGACCAATACACATGTCGGTAAACGTGAGTTTCCTATGTCCGTCCATTGGACTCACACCTTTAAAGTTAGCTATAACACCCCGACATTATTGCCCAATTAAAACCATTACCACACAACCAAACCACCACTCCACTTATTATTAACCAAGGATATAAGTAGTGGTATCTTCATACTAATTATATCTTATAAGAAATATCCTTATCCATCCTTTTTATGTAAAGGGATTACCATGTACCCTTATATTAGAGTGTTATATTGACTTGGGGGAATCCTTTATACCCCACAAGTGATCATTATTAAGTTTGCTTGAGGTATTCCCTTGTACCCCGCATGGCTATTTAATTAGACCAACCATAATCACCAAACTTATCATTTAACCATTTATACCATTTAGGGTTTCATTACCTAGTTATACCATCCGTAGTTAAATGAAAGTCCAATAATTTAACAAAAAACATTCTTATAGGCATTTTATCAAACATGTTGGTTGCATAGTATTTCTCAAGCCAAAATCAAGTACCAATTAACCATTCCCATGAAATCAAATAGTTCAAACCACCATAATAATATGAAAACCATAAGTAAAAAAACATGGGAAAACCATAACCAACCATTGTAACATAAACCCCCCAACATATATTTGAAAATCCAAAACTATACAACATTTAATTCATGAAAACAATTCATAAAACATGACTTTAGTTTGAACTAACAATGAGGATGGAGTACATGCCTTATATTATGAAACTGATGAAGAGAAATCACCCTTGTAAGCCCCAAATTAATCCTATTAATGAATTTCTAGCCTTCCTTGACCCTAGAGCCCTTGTGTGAATATCAGAGTGTTTTGAGGGATTTTGAGTGATTGAAAGTCGTTTAAATAATATCCCAAGGGTTTTATAAATTATGGGGCCTTAAGAGGTTAGGACAGAATGTCCAAATTGCCCCCAACTTAAACTGCTTAAAATTTCTGCTAGATGGTACGACCACCCCATACTATTCATACCCTAGGGTATGAGTGGTACCCTTATCTCATACCCTAGGCCTCCTCTTAGACCCAAACATTGTCCAACATATGACCACCAAAGCCAAACCGTGCCCTACAATATGATGAGTGCCATAAAATTGCACCCTAGGCAGAATAAAATCACCTAAACTAAACTTAGGGCAACATAGATTGACACCTTACCATTAGTACCCTAACATACAACATGTATGTTCTAAGCATACCTTAGACAGAAACCATCCAACCCAAACTGGTCACCATATGACCAAGGCATGTATCTCTTCCCAAAATTTTAATTTTACATTGTGGCATTTATTTGATGGATTTCCATATGATTTAAATTATGGGTTGGTAAATTAGGTTGACGGGTTTTGTTAATTTCAACTAATAGTAGAACCCTATTTCAAGCTCGTTAGAGATAAAGTTAGTGATTTGGTAGCTACATGGTCTATCTTGATGAGTATTAGGGCCTCAAAATTGTCCTAGATATTAGATGAATCAAAACATTACTTGCCGATTGAATTCTTGAGATTGATATTGGTATGGTCAACTTCAAATGAGCATATCTCTGGTTATACTATGTATTTCTAAGCTTATGACCTACCAAAATATAGATGAGTGAATTATATTTCCAACGATATCAATTTTACCCAAATCTGGTATCAGAGTCAAAAGTTAGGCCCATTTTACTCCAGCATGTTAGGCTGGAAAACTGACTGACGACATTTGGTGATAAGCCATCCCAAGTGTGATGACTTGTCACCAATGTCATCAGCCTTAGGTAGATTTCCACCCCCAGTGATGACATTTGTGATAAGTCGTCACAAGTGTGATGATTATTACCAATGTCGTCAATCTTAAACCAAAAAATCATAAAATCCACCCTTTTGTGATGACATTTCATGATGACTTGTCGCAAGCCTAACGACTTGTCACAAGTCTGACAACTTTTCACGAATGTCGTCAGCTATTTTTTTCATCAATTTAATGACATTTTTGCAAGGGTATTTTGATCTTTTTGCCATACTTCCCATGACTTATAACCCTCAGAGAACGTATTTTCTTCTATTTCTCTTTAGTTAAACATCTCAAAATTCTCTGTACACCTTCAACCACAAGGTTAGGATTTCAACATAAAAATTCAATTATCTAGAGATTCAACCATGAGAATTCAATAATTCTGGCATATATGAATTCCCCGTTAAGAGGGCTACGAGGGACACCCAATAGTTCGTGAATAACCTTCCAAAATTTTTAAAGTTATCCAAAAGCTCCAAGTTTAAGGTATGTGGTTTTGAACAAGAACACCCTTTTGTTCTAGTGCCCAAAAGTTACATATTTTAGTAAAGTATTTTGTAAATTCATGGAGAATTCCTATCATGTTATTATATTGTGAGTGTTATGAAACTATGTCTTACCCAAGCATTGAGTTGTAATATTATTATGTATATTAATGTTTTAAATTGTCAATTTATGGTTTAAGTTGCATAATTCAACGTCTATATCATGTTCTGAGAATTTCAATTCCTATTGTTGTGAATTGAACCTTATGGTTAAAGTATAAGTTTGAGAATGAGATGTTAGCAATTTTTAAAGAATATCAAGAAGTGAGTTTTGATTCTAAGTTAAGATAGAAATCCACATTCTTGAGTTTGAAGTAAAGGGGATGCATTTTTGCTCCCAATATATATATATATATATATATATATATATTGTTGAATTATTATAAGGTGGATTTTCTAAAGTTTTGAGCTAAGTAAGGGAGTAGTATTTAGCACCAAGTTGGGCTTGATTCCAAGGTCTCATACCCCAGAACTATGTGCCCCCATAGATTCTTTATATACCCCAAATGGGTTAAGAAAGTGATCACTAAAGTTAAGCTTTTATCTGATGGCAAGGATAGAAGCTCTCCCCAACGTGGGTAAGACGTTGGATTCCATGTAGCTCACATGGTTTATGTCGGTTAAGAGAAACTCCCTAAGTTCCTAAAGTTCTCTAAGTCCTAAAGTCTTCCAAGTTTCAAAGAATTTTAGTCTTAAAGTTACAAAGATTTGAAAGTATAAGTGTTTTTGAAAGCTATGGTCTTAATAATTTCAGGTGTCATGATAATTTGAGGTTTTAAGTAAAAGCATGTTGATTTATGAGTCTTGTGGAATATATTTATTTCAAGCTATGTGAGTATGTTTTACACCATGCAGGTTTTCTATAAAAGCGTATGATATTGAGTATTTTAATTGCACACTCCCTCATATACTTAGTACATTTCCAAAGTACTGACCCACATATTTTGTCTGTGTGCCATATATTCTCGTAAAATAGGTTTAGGTGCTCAGTCTCAGCCTCACCAGTGATCATTTCGAGCACTCTGATCTATATATCAACCATAGTGAGTCCTCATGTTTCGGGGACCGGTTATTCTCAGACTTTTAGTTTTATTTAGTAGCTATTTAATTCTTGTCAGTTGAGTATAAGTCAGTTGGGGACCTATCCCGATGGGTCTCTAGTTTGGAGTAGTAGAGGTTTGTTAGACTACTCATCTGATTATCAGTACTTCGAGATTTTCTTTGAGTTGTAGTTTGTTCAGAGCAAGTATTTCATTTATATTTCTCATTTTATGATGTCACAATGTTGAGTTCATGCTTTTTATCTTTAAGTAAGCTAATATATGAAGTAGAAGGATCAATGGGTTGGCTTGGGGCTACTTGTAGCCTTAAACACCATGTGAAGTTTCGAGACCTGATTACGGGGTGTTACAAACTTGGTATCAGAGCCTAAGGTTTAGAGAGTCCTAGGGAGTCTTACAAGCTGCATTAAGTAGAGTCTTGATCATCGGTGTGTAGCATGCTACATCTATGAGCAAAAGGCTACAAAATATTTTAGGAACAAGTTGTTTCTTTCTCTCAAGTACATCATGCTCAAGTTGTCTCTCTCAGCTACTAATTTATTCTCTCGTATTTTAGAATATGCCTCCTTACCGAGCTCAAAGAAATAACAACGATCAGCAACCTCAGCCCGCTGATCCTATGAATAAAAATATGTCCCACGCCAAATTCAGAGCGGCCTTCCAGGCACTGTCCTAAGCTATCACTGTCCAAGCCGATCAGGCCATAGCTCCTCAGCAATAAGGAGGTGACTTAGCTGCTCATGACTTTATATGAATAAGTCCGCCAGAGTTTTATGGGTCAAAGGCAGGGGAAGACCCACAGTTATATCTTGAGGAGATGAGGAAGATCACATAGGTAATGTGTGTGTCTGAAGAAGAGTATGTAGAGTTAGCATCTTACAGGTTGAAGGACATTGTGTATGACTGGGTGGTTTCTTGGAGGAAGGGTAGAGAGGAGGATAATGCTCCCATTACCTGGCAGATGTTCCAAGATGCATTCTTGGATAGGTTCTTTCCTTTGGAGTTAAGAGAGGCGAAGATTGAAGAGTTTATGAACTTGATATAGGTCTCTATAATTGTTAAGGAGTACTGCTTAAAGTTCAATTAGCTAGCAAAATATGTGCCTAACTTGATCTTTGACTCCTCAATTGGGATGAGAAATTTTGTGATAGATGTGTTGGGCTTAGTACTGAAAGAATGTTGCACTGCTATGATGAACAAGGAGATGGATTTATCTTGGTTGATGATCTATGTGTAGAAAATAGAGGAGGATAAGATAAGGAAAAGAGATAGAGCAAGAGGTAACAAGAGAGTCAGGTCTGAACAGCACGAGTACGGGCAGGCTAGGTCATAGGTAGGGAACCGCCCTCAGTTCCAGAGTCGTTATTCTATGCTAGTACCCTTATCCACAAGTGCCCCAGTTCCTAGAGGTAGGCTAGAGCAGGGAAATAATTCTTCTATGTCTAGGCCTCAGCAGAATGTGAGCAACAAGCCCAACTTTTCTCCTTATGCCAAATGTGGTAGGACCTATCCGAATGAGTGTTTAACTGAACAGCGTGGTTGTTTTAGGTGTGGAAAGATAGGCAACAGGCTTAGAGAATGCCCATATACTAGGAAGGGAAGCAGAGATACCCGGCCCCAGACCCAGGCTACTAGGGCATCAGCTTCTGCTGCCCGTCCAGCTCCTCCTCAGGGCGCTTCTTCTAGTAGTGCTGGCAGTTAGTGCCAAAATAGGTTCTATGCCCTACTTTCCCATCATGAGAAGGAGGACTCTCCCGATGTTGTTACTAGTATGCTCTGTGTATTTTATTTTGATGTATATATATTATTGGACGTCGGGTCAAGTTTTTCTTGTGTGACCCCACTTGTTGCTGTGAAGTTTGAGAAGAGTCCTGAAAGTATTTTTGAGCCAATTCTAGTTTCTACCCCAGTAGGGGAGTCTGTTGTTGCTAAGTAAGTATACAAGAATTGTCCTGTTACAGTCCTTCATAGAGTCACACTTGCTGATTTGATAAAGTTGGAGATAGTTGATTTTGATGTTATCCTAGGTATGGACTGGCTTCACTCCCGCTATGCATCTATAGATTATCATACTCGTGTAATCAAATTTTAGTTTCCTGATGAATCAATTTTCTAGTGGTTAGGGAGTTCAGTACCTCCCAAGAGTTATTTTATTTCTTATCTCAAACCCAGGAAGCTTATATCTAAGGGTTGCTTTTATCACATGGTTAGAGTTAAGGAAACTAAGTCTGAAACCCCAAGTATTCATTCAGTCAACATTGTCAATGAGTTTCCTAATGTCTTTTTGGAAGATCTCCCAGAGATACCTCTTGATAGAGAGATAGAATTCGAGATCGATCTTCTTCCCGACACTCAGCCTATTTCCATTCCTTCTACCGTATGGCACCTGCAGAGCTTAAGGAGTTGAAAGAACAACTCAAAGATCTCTTAGACAAGGGTTTTATAAGGCCCAGTGTATCTCCTTGGGGCACACCTATCCTTTTTGTGCAAAAGAAAAATGGTTCTTTGCGTATGTGTATTGACTATCTTCAGCTTAATAAGGTCACAGTTAAGAACAAGTACCCTCTTCTGAGAATAGATGATTTGTTTGACCAGTTGCAAGGTGCGAGTTATTTCTCCAAGATAGACCTTAGATCTGGCTATCAGCAACTTAAAGTAAGGGGTGTGATATCCCAAAGATAGCTATCCAAACCTGCTATGCTCATTTCGAGTTTCTTATCATATCTTTCGGGCTAACTAACGCCCTAGCAGCTTTCATAGACCTCATTAATTAAGTGTTTAATCCATATCTTGATATGTTCGTCATTATGTTTATCAATGACATCCTTGTGGATTCCCGAAGTGAGGGTGATCACGTAGACCATATTAGAATCATCTTGTAAACTCTTAAAGATCACAAGTTGTTCGCCAAATTCAGTAAGTGTGAGTTTTGGCTAAGGTTCGTAGCATTTCTAGGTCATATCATTTTAGCTGAAAGTATTAGAGTTGAGCCCCCAAAAGACAGAAGCTGTAAGAAATAGGCTTAGGCCTATCTCTCCATCTAATATTAGAAGTTTCTTGGGTGTAGCTGGCTATTACCACAGTTTTGGTAAAGGGTTCTCTTCTATTATGTCTCCCATGACTCGGTTGAACCAAAAAAAAGTTAAGTTTATCTGGTCGGATTCTTGTGAGAAGAGTTTTCCGAATTTGAAAACTCGATTCACTTTCACCCCTATGTTGACTTTGCCTGATGGTGTAGATGGTTTTGTGGTATACTGTGATGCTTCAATAGTTAGTTTGGATTGTGTGCTGATGCAGAAGGGTAAAGTTATAGCCTATGCTTCTAGACAGTTGAAACCTCACAAGAAGAATTACCCAACCCATGACTTAGACTTGGCTATTGTAGTGTTTGCTCTGAAAATCTGGAGACATTATTTGTATAGTGTGCATGTTGATGTTTTTACTAATCACAAAAGCCTTCAGTATGTGTTAAATCAGAAGGAGTTGAATCTTAGGCAGCGGAGGTGGTTAGAATTATTAAAAGATTATGATATGAGCATTTTGTATCTTCTAGGCAAGGCCAATGTTGTGGCAGATGCCCTTAGCAGGATGTCTATGGGTAGTATTTTGCATGTGGAGAAAGGTAAGAAAGAGTTGGCTCGTGATGTGTATGGTCAGGCTAGACTGGGTGTTAAGTTACTTGATTCCACTGAGGGAAATATTTTGGTATAGAGTAGTTTTGAATCATCTTTGGTTTTGGAAGTGAAGGAGAAGCAAGACTTAGACGCTAGCTTGGTCAGATTGAAGGAGTCAATCAAAGACCAAAAGGTAGAGGTTTTCTCTCAAGAGGGAGATGGGGTGTTGAGGTTGCAGGGTAGATTATGTGTTCCTGATGTTGGTGATCTGAGGCAGAGAATTATGGCTGAAGTGCATGGTGTGCGGTATTCTATTCATCTCAACACTACCAAGATGTACCATGACTTGCGGGAAATCTATTGGTGGTGTGGTACAAAGAAGGATGTAGCTGATTTTGTGGCAAAGTGTGCAACATGTCAACAAGTTAAGGTTGAGAACCAAAGACCTAGTGGTGTGATGCAAGAGTTTAGTATCTCAACGTGGAAGTAGGAAGAGATAAATATGGATTTTATGGCTGGCTTAACTCTTTCCCGACACCATCATGATTCCATCTGGGTTGTTATCGACAGGCTAACTAAGTCAGCACATTTCTTGCCTGTGCACACATCTTATACAGATGAGGACTATGCTAGATTGTATATTTGGGATTTGGTTAGGTTGTATGGAGTTCCCTTTTCTATCATTTCGGATAGGGTACTCAGTTCACTTCTCAGTTCTGGAGAGCATTTCAGAAGGGTCTTAGTACCCAAGTTTATCTGAGTTTCGCTTTTCATCCACAGACAGATGGTCAGGCTGAAAGGACTATCTAAACTTTGGAGGACATGTTGATAGCGTGTGCCCTTGATTTTAAAGGTAATTGGGATGAGAATTTGTCGTTGATAGAGTTTGCTTACAACAATAGTTACTATGCTAGTATCAAGATGGCACCATTTGAGGCTTTATATGGTAGGAGATGTAGATCACCCATAGGTTGATTCAAAGTGGGTGAAGCTACTTTGGTTGGACCTAATGCAGTATTTGAGGCGATGGAGAAGGTGAAGTTGATTAGAGAAAGGGTAAAGATAGCTCAGAGTCGTCAAAAGTCATATGCAGTTGTGAGACTAAAAGACCTTGAGTTCGAAGTTAATGATTTGGTGTATCTGAAAATTTCGCTCATGAAAGGGGTGAAAAGATTTGGGAAGAAAGGGAAACTTAGTCCCTATTACATTGGCACTTACAAAATTCTCAACAGTGTTGGGAACATAGCCTATGAAGTTGAGTTGTCTGCAGATTTGCCAGTTGTTCATCCTATTTTCCATATTTCTATGCTTAGGAAGCATATTGGTGATTCTATCATTGTTGATTCTTCAGATAGCTTAGATGTTCAGAATGACCTTTCGTTTGATAATGTTCCAGTTGAGATCCTAGATTACCAGGTCCGTAGACTAAGGAACAAAGAAGTTCCATTGGTCAAGGTTTTATGGCGGAACCAATCATTTGAGGGTGCTACTTGGGAAGCCGAAGCAGATATGTGATCCAAGTACCCACACATCTTCTTCACAAGTTCAGAGTAAGCTGGAGGTATTACTTTTTCTTAATTCAGCCCCTATCTAACCAAAGATTCAGCTATATAGTTATTTTGTTGCAAATTTGTGCACTCTCAGAAATACTTCAAAGTTTAGAATGACATAGATTCAATTCAAAGAAATATTCCAACTGTGCATCCTCAGTTTCTTTGCATTCCCAGCTTAACTAGTGACATTCGGGGATGAATGTTTCCAAGGGAAAGATATTGTAATACCCCGAGAATTTCAACTAATAGTAAAACCCTGTTTAAAGCTCGTTAGAAATAAAGTTAGTAATTTGGTAGCTATATGATCTAACTTGATAAGTATTAGGGCCTCAAAAGTGTCCAAGCTATTAGATGAATAAAACATTCCTTGCCGATTGAATTCTTGAGATGGATATTGGTATGGTCAACGTCAAATGAGCATATCTCTCATTATACTATGAATTTCTGATCTCATGATCCACCAAAAGATAGATAATTGAATTATCTTTCCAACGATATAAATTTCACCCAAATTCGATGTTGAAGCCAAAAGTTATGCCCATTTTACTCCAGCATGTCAAGCTGGAAAACTGAGTGACGACATTTGGTGATAAGCCGTCACAAGTGTGATGACTTATCAACAATTTCGTCAACCTTAAGCCGAAAATTATAAAATCAACCCTTTTGTGGCGACATTTCATGACGACTTGTCACGAATGTCGTCAGCTATTTTTGAAACCACGTTTGCCAACAAGAGGGTCTTTATGACCATGTGAATTATTCACACATTATACATATATTTTGGAATGGTTGGAGCCTTGGTTACTTTGGCCCTTCCTTGGAATTCTCTAGTTCGTGCGGTTAACACGCACTGGGGCCCTTCCAGTGGGGAAGCCAAACCCATATAGGCAATGGGTATTTTTTGGATGGTTAAAGCTACACAATCAAGGATAATGATTTTAAAATATCATGATTAAACCATGTTCCTATCCCTACATTTTATATATATTTATATATGTATATATAAATGTGTGCATTATGGTTTTGACTAATTTTTGGACATGGCATTGTGTTATCTTATTACTGAGTTACATGCTAGCGCTCACCCTGCTATCTGTCCAAGGACTCTGCATTGTCTCATAATATAAAGTCTAAAGACACTTATTTTACCTTTGTGAAACATTAGGTAGATTAGCACGTTCGTCGAGTAGCTGTGAAGTGGTGAGCTTCCATCCTCCGGAATGCCTTATCATTTCCATCTTCTTTTATTTTGACTCAGTACTTTTGGATTCCTTTGGTCATGTTCTAGGGAATGTCCCAACCCATTTGGTATTTTACTTTTATCGCTATTATGGACAAAATGGGATGGTTGGTTATTATTTTGACACTTGAGTCATTTATCCATCTTCTTATTACCGTTTACTTGGATTCCGCATTGTTATTATGATTATGATTGTGCAATTGAGGCTGGGTTAAGTGGGTGATCTCTATTCCCTCATAGACTTGAGGTACCCATCATGGCCAGCAGACCCTGGTTCGAGCATGACAAGTTGATATATTTCAAAAATAAGGCAAAGGATTAGGTTTTCTCAAATATTGATTATGGGTCACTTCTTGAGAATCGGTTGTTGTTACTTGACCATTCTTGAAATTCCATTATTATCTTGAAAATGTTCTTGAATTTGATGGATTTTCTTAATTATAAACTCACATGCTTATTGACTAATTGTTAATACCAACCAAAGTTAGAGTCATTGTGCTCGTGTGAAGTAAAAGTGATGACTTAGGGGTTGATCTTAAAATGGTAGCCTCATTGAGTTTTGATGTTGTCTTGCTTGAGGACAAACAATGTTTTTATGTTGGGCATGTTGATGAGTGGAATTTTTCCATTTATTTATATATCGTCTCTTATGATTTATTATTTATTAATTGATAATATGAGATAATTTGGTAGTATGAGCTAATTATCCTTAAATTTTGTCTTAATTTAAGGTATTTTTATCTTTACAAGAGGTTCTCATGAAAAAGATTGAAATCAAGATTAAAAGGAAGAGCCAAAAAAATCCCAAGACGTGCCTTAGGTGCCTCTAAAGCGACCTAAGGTTCGTGTAGCGATAATAAATGTCCAAGTCAAAAGATGTTTTAGGGCCAATTTAACTGCTTTAGCGGTTAGGCCAAGTTGGTCAATACGAACTTTAGCACCCAAACAACTGCTTTAGCAATCAGTCATTCAAAGTCAAGGACCATTTCAGCGGCCAACTTGACCATTTTAGCAATCAGTCAAGTCAATATTTCTACTTTAGCAGCCTATTGGTTTGCTTTAGAGATCATCAAGCATCTTTCAGGGGAAATAACGAAATTCCATATTGTTGGATACAAAATCATAAAATTCTCGATTCCAAGACATATCTGGCATAGTTTACAATTTTGGAGACTAAGGTTCTTGACCCAACAGCCTTGGAATTAAAGATTGGAGCTTTGTAGTGTTAGATTCTTAAACCTTTCTTCTTTTCTTGTTTGTTTAGACTATTTGGGTGTAATTTAGCCTTGATATTTGAGTATTTGTAATTAGAGATAATGTAATACTTCGATATTAAGTTTGGGTTTTAATTATATCTTATGCTTCCATATTGATTGATTACTCTTGATTTGAGAATAGGTTTTGTTATCTACTCTAGTTGATCTAGAAAGAGGAGATAAGAGTGGTTTTTGCTTATTTACCTTAATTAATGCTTGAAAGAGCTAATTGTTGTTGGAAAAGATTAATTTGGCGTGATTTGGGTTGAATCCTCTATCTTATGGAATTTGTTGCTAGACATAGCTATAGCCCAGTGTAGCCTAAAACTGGTTTTGTGATTCATGCTTCTAAGCTTTTTTTTGAAAGAACAAGAGAGGACTAAACCCTCAATGGTCGAAATACATTAGTAGGTGAGTTTGAATCCATGGCTAATTTACTGGATCTGTGATTAGATTGAGAGTAGCTAATTAATTATGATGTCTCATTGATAGATTTCCTTCCCCACTTCATATGCCTTATTTTCCATCATTGTGATAGCCATTGATTTCTTGTTCATATTTTATATTGATTTTATTTGTTTTTACTTTTATTATTGAAAATCCATAAAATACTTGTATCTTATGTTTAAATTTTACAAGTTACTTTTATTTAGAACTCACTCGATTACCACTCATATTATTCCCTGTGATTCAACCCTGGCTCCTTGTTGGGTAAAATATATTGACAGCGTTTTCTACACCTATTCCTGAGTGCAATCTAAGCATTATCAATTGGTCTTTTAATGATGATTTTCACACTTAGCTCCTTTAGCTTTATTATTAGGTCCTCCTTCCCATGACCAAAAGGTATAATCATATGATCAATATACGGTTATAGGATCTCCTCGTTTTATCCTCCTGGGATGCCCTAATTTGATTTAAGCTACAATAGCCTTTGGGATGCCCTAATTTGATTTAAGTTATGATAACCTTTGTACTACTATGGTTTGTTACCACTGTCATGACTTCATTCGCTTGATCCTCTTTTAGTCCTATTTTCTGCACTTTACTTCTTCAGAACTATGTATTCTATAATCATGCAAAACCCATCATATCCACAGAAACACATCCGTATACTTGCAAATATTCATTATTTTAAGCATGTCACGTTCCATAGATTCATGTCACCTCACTGTGAAATCTTAACTTAAGAATTTTCATGACTTTGGTGTGTAACTGGGGCCTAAGGAGTATAATATGATATGAATAAACTTGTTCAAGAGATCTAATCTGAGAGTGAATTCACTAGTCATTAAGGACATATCATGAGTGCTTGATATTGAACATACTAAAAACATGAAGGCATGAGTCCTCGATTGTATGGCATGGGACTAGAATCCATAGATTCATAGAGTAGGATTCGAGCTAATGGGTGAACCACTACTCTTCATACTAGAAATTGAGAATGGACATAATTTTGTATGAACTGCATAAACATGAGTTATGATCATGGATCTGACATGCAGGGTATGTGTATTGTGTCGTGATAATTGAAGTACAAAGACTATACTAAGATACGAATAGGTTAGGTATTGTCCTCCCCTAGATCAATTCTAGAACTCACTAGCATTACTACTAGAATCTCAAAACTTGACTTGGATGATCACTCTATTATCTCCCCCTTAGATTTAAGCCATCATTCTAAGTTTGTAGACCTCTTTTAAATTATAAGTTGAACCACTAACATCTTACTCTATCGTATGAGGTATCACCACACATCTGGATACTATATTCTTCCATAAAAACTTTCACGAAAAATACAAATACATAACTAACTACTCAATATAGAAACCACACACCCCTAAAATCCACACTACCACACTAACTAGCAAGGAGATAAACATAAATTCATACATAGGTTGAGTCAACCTAATAGTTAAGTTCCATGTGCTATCACTACAATACTAATAATCTTTCTTTGCATTTTTCAATCATAATTCAAGTATAAGGTCTAACACTTATCATGGACAACCACAAGACTTTATACACTCTTTTGCATTACAATTGTTGGATAGGAATTGAATACATATCTTCCCACTAATAACCATAAACCCTAACACACCTTTTGTCTAACTTTAATCTAAAAGCACTGATCATAGGAATTTATACAGCTAAGTGTCATTATCTATGCGTATTTAGCTTTTTTTGAAGATATATTGGTGTGCTTAATTAAGCATACAACGTGTATTTGCATATTTGTATTCTAAGTAACATGTTTATATTATTTAAGGTGCATTTGAAATAATTTAAGAATCAAACAGAGTTTAGATGAGAAAACTAGTTAGGTTGGCCTACGCTATGCTTATTCTAGTGTACTTTAATAATCTTTATTGTGTTTTATGTACTAATATTAGTTATGAGCCTGCACTGCACCCCTTTGTCCCTGCGATGGACATGCAATGCAACCCTTCCCCCTCCCCCACATACACCTCACACCCTCTAAAACCATCTAAAAGTGGGGGGTTTCATGGTTTAGGTTGAGGTCAAAATGGTAAATACATATTATATGTATGGGCAGATTATGGATGACCGATATGACTATATAAGGAGCACTTATGAATAAGACATCATTGGAATAACAAACGTTTGGAGAGAGGAGAAGGAAACAAGGGCTTAACATTAGGGTTTTTCTTCCTCTTACTTTTAGTTTTCTTAAGTTTTACTTATAAATTCATTAATGGTGATTTTTTGTATGATTATGAGTGGCTAAAAATCCTTTTTATAGAGTTGAGGATACAGATATTATTGTTAAACATAACATTCAAGTTGGTTAATGTTAATTATCACAATTGGTTGTTCTTATGTTCTTTGTATTTACTATTATATTAATTTGTGAGCTTTAAAATACATCTATATTTCTCTTGTGATCCGAAAATAAGTAATATTAGATTAGAATGTGGAACATAAAGAATGGGATCTTTTATTTCAGATGAGTAAATTCTCGATTCAAGGTTAAAATTGGAATATACTTAATTTGTCTCATTTTGCTCAAATACAGGATGCAATATAAAAGTGTTTGAATTAGTTCCCACATATCCACTCAATTATGTAGTTGTGAGGCTAATATAAATAGATTATTGGAGGCTCAAAAGACCATAATTATGCTATTAACCACATGAATCAACAACCAAGTAGGTAACTTAACCAACGTGATTGTACAGCTTTGCATGATTATTCAAGATGCCTTAACCCTAGAACTCTCCAAATTATTGTTTACACACTTTTAAATTTTGTTATTTTTTATTGTTACTTTTGCATTATAAAACTCAAACTCTTGTTGATTACAAATGCACTCGTTTCACTTTAATAGTAATACTTGAGTTGGATTGTTTGTCAAATGCTAAGTCCCTGTAGGGTGATATTTGGCTCAAAAGAGCCACTTTATTAATTCCATGACCATGGACACTTACGTGTGTGGTTGGATGCACTATAAGTTTTTGGCGTCATTGCTAGGTACTTGAAAAATTAGTAACATTCTAATTTTTGGTTTTACTATTTTGTTTGATAACTGCTAACAACTTGGTCTTAGCTACTATTTTTTTAGGCACAAATTTAAATCTTAAGTAAGCTAGCAAGGGAAAGGGATTTGATTGAACCATATACAGAACCAGAGTGATGCTTGCACTAGTTGAGAAGAGATTTAGCATATCTCTAATCAATACTGTAAGTTCAACAAGCCTATACCATTCCTTCAGCAATAAGTGATGAACAACCAGCCCATTGGACGGTGCATGAAGTAGCAATCTCACTTGAAACCAATGTGACCTCCAATACCCAAAAGCCGGATATAGGAGGTAGATTTGATCTTAAAAAGAATATCCTGTAACTATTGCATGATCTACAGGTTTATCTTTAGAATTTTTAGAGACCAGTGACACTTTCATTCCTACTAGAGTCTCCACAGATTATGTAAGGCTCAACCTTTCCCATTCTCACTATTTGGAGAGAAAAATAAATAGTTGAAGACAGAACCTTCAAATTCAATCATAACAAAGGAAGATTTGGAAAAGAAATTCCTCGTTCAATTCTTTCAATCTAGGAAAAATATAAGGTTGAGGAGGGAGATATTAAGTTTCAAGCTAAAGCCAGATGAAAATTTCTATCATGCATGGGAGAGATTCGAGTCTCTTCTTAAATATTTCCTGTATAACCAACAGACCAATGAGGTATTAGCTCATACTTTTGTTGAAGGTCTTGACCATGACAAAAAAATTTTGCTAGATTCAACAATAGGTGGTCAAGCTTTAGAGAAAACCTGTGATGAGTTGTATACTCTTCTCAACTGTGGTTCACAAGGTACAAGATTCCTAGGGTGATGTACTCAGAAGCATCGTGAAGAAGCCAGAAAGTATGATTGAGGCAGATAGTATCATAGCAATGGATGCACAGTTGGCCTCTTTCTAAAACAAGATAATGACTCGGTTCAACAAATTGAGTGTGGCTCAACCTCGGGCCCAAATTAATCTAGTACAAGATGTTTAAACTTGGTGTGAAATTTGTGGTAATAGTGGTTACTCTTCAGAATTATGTGGAGAAAATCCAAAATTGGTGAATTTTATGGGTAAGCACAAAAAAGGGAACCAGAATATGGTAATTTCTACAATCATAACTAGTCGGGTCATCCCAACTACTTTTGGGTTAATATTCAAGTCCAACCTCAGTAGTTTTAGCAGCAAAAAGGTATTTAGAATAGCACTCAGGACAACAATATAGAAGAGACTTTGAAAAAGATTCTGGCCAATCAAGAACAAATAGATGCAGAGGTGAAAAATCAACAACTATCTCAAAAGAATTTAAAGATGTAGATGGGTCAGTTAGCTCAGTAGAAGAACACAAAACTTCAAGGGGTTTTCCTAGTTATATAGAAAATACAAATCAAGCTATATAAATCACCATGGGGAGTGGAAAAGATTTAATTGACACACCTCTAAAGAAGAATCATGAGGTCCAAGTAGAGTTGGTCACATCGAAGTAGATGGAAAATTAAGTTGAATCTAAAGAAGCTGACAAAAAGGGGAAGTTTGGGTACCCAAATGAAAAGCCAGTTGAGTCATCTCAAAATAAACCACCACCAACATTTCCTCAAAAGCTTAAGAAAGACAATAAGGATTCTTGGTTTAAGAAGTTCTTTGACATATTCAGAGAACTTTGCATTAACTTTCCTCTATTAGATCTTTTGCAGGGAATGACCAAGTATGCTAAGTACTTAAAGAAAGTGGTGACGAACAAAAAGAGGCTTGGTGGTATTAAGACTATAGAACTTATGGAAAAGTGTAGTTTTGTGGTTATGATAAAGATGTCCAAAAAGCTTAAGGACCCTAGAAGTTTCATCCTCCTTATACAAATTTAAAAAGTGATGTTGTTCCATATTTGAGTGATTTAGAGGAAAGCATAAATTTGACACCCCTTTATGTGTCTAAAACACTAGATTTGGGAAAGCCAAGGCCTTGTTCAATTTTGCTCTAGATGGAGGACAGAACTAAAGTGGTCCCCAAAGAAATCATAAGGATGTTCTCATTAAGGTTGGTAAGTTCATTATTCCCTTCTAAATTTATTATTCTTGACTATGATGTTGATAACAAGGTACCAATCCTACTAGAGACCTATTTTTGTCCACCGAGAAAGAATTGATATATGTTAGAAAGAGCACACTCAAGATGTGATTGAATAATAAAGAGGTGGTCCTTAGAGTGTACAAAGAACTCAACACACCCTCACTCTATAGAGATCTATGCATGATCATAGAAATAGAAATGGATGAGTATGGGGTGGAGGAGAACAAATCTCCCATTCCCTCTTCAGATTGCCTAGATTGACAAATAAGCTGAAGTTTAAAAATCTTAAAAGAAATCCTGAAAGGGTGAGAGTAACAAAAGATGCAAACATTAATTGTGTGCACTCAAGAGGTCAAAAAGGAGAATATGGGCCCTAAAAAGAAGAAAAAGGATTAGCAAAAGAGGATGATAGTTATGATGTGAGACGTGTCATAACAAATAAATCAAGGAATGATTGGGAGCCAACCAAAGTTAAGGTAGTTATTTTTTTTTAAGTTTTATTTATTATCAACTTAGGTTTTGTTTTTTTTGTTTTTTGTGATAGGTCGAAAGGAAGTCTGAGTATTTGAGATAATAGCTAAGAAGCATGGAAAAAACTAAGTGTGGGGTCCTCAAGCCTCCTTGATGGATATGATGCTACTAGCTAGGCCTAGATGACTCAAGGATTATTTATATTCTTTATTCTTGATTTATACTTTGTGGTCAAAGTATTATCATAAGTGTGGGGTGATAATGCTTAACTTACACGTTAATTTAAGTGCAAGGCAGTCGTCGTCACTATGTTTACCCAACTTTAGAGTCAGGGTCAAATCCACAAGGAACAATGTGAATAGCGATCAAGTTAATTCAAAATGATAGATACAAGTTAAATTCAAACAAATGGTAAAAAAGATAAAATGGGGTAGATAGGTTCCTACACTAATATGTCTTTTTGGATTATCTAGTACAAATTTGGGGATACAAATAATTAGAGTTTAACAATTAAGCATGGATCTTGGGAATATGCATTACTAAGGCAGTGACATATGGGAGTTAGTGATCAACATCAATTTAGTAAGTCAAATATGGGTAGGCTCGGTTATAGATTTTGATGTTAGTCTTTTGATAAAACACCAAACTTTCACCCATTGATTCTTTCAAATACCTAATAGGTGTGTTCAACAATTTGTAACCATAACATCAATCTAGGCATCCCTATTTCTAGGATGATACCCATGGTATAGTCAACCTCACATTCACCCTTATGTCTAAGATAGTGAAAATTTAGTAAACTACACATATAATTTTCTATCATTGCTTTGGTTTCCACATCCCTCTTTCAAGAATGATATGGATTCCTACACTACACCTAAAACCCTTCTTTCAAAGATGGCCTTGAGCTTTATAGAGCTTGGAGCTTTCACTCATCAAACCCATGTGGGTATTTAGGACTTTCACCCATCAAATCCCAACCAAATTAGCATAGCAATGATAAAACCCATAAATATGAACTACCAAATAGATGCTAAAAATAACAACCCACACATACTTTAACCCCTATTAACACATAACTCCAGGAGGGAGATTTATCTACACACCATTAAAATAAATTATTGAAGATTTAAGCAAATGTTACTTCAAACTTGGATCTCCCACAATATAAACAGTGGTAGTAAGGAAATCTTCCACTTAGAAAGTCTTCAATGTATTCTTCACCCAAAATTTACACAATATTTTCTTCTCTAAAATGGAGTCCTATAAACTACTAAAGATAAACCTAAAAATTAGGGAAAATGGAATTATTATTCATGAGGTTAGGGTTTGAGTCATTTATCAAAATTAGTATCAGCCACGTGCATTTCTAATTATCCCCTGGGATTCTTTATTCCTCTAAGTTATGGTCGTGTAGTCTAGTCGCGACTGCAGCTACACAACCACGATTAACTTTCGCAATCACAGTTGATTGACTTTTGCTTACTGCTACGATCATGGTTAGTGGACCACAATTGTGGTACCTGAGGCTAGTTCCTGCTCTAAGTCTTCAGCTGCACTTTCCAGCCCTTTTTTTACTCATTTTAAGATCCCATCCATATCTTTCTAGGTTTTTAACTCAAATCCTGCAAAGAGTGGACATTAGTGCGTTAACTAACAAATATGTCTAATTATTTCATTCAAACCAAGGTAATGCATATAATTTTTGAGTTAGAATGAGTGGTAAGATCACTGCTCATCATGGGGTGGGGAATCTTCTTATGTATTTGGGGTGAAGGAGGGTGTTTATTTTATTTGTTTTAAAGTTTATGACTAAATTCAAACAATTACAAAAAGGTTTTATCTTTGGTTACTTTTATTTTTTATTGGTTTGTCTGTTTGGTAGAAGCACACTTCACCCACCCCTTGATTTTTCTTTTTAGTTCTTTTTCAAGGGGGAGCCTTTTGAACTCAGTATCCTTTTTTATTTCTAGAGTAACTTTAAATTATTGTCATTAAGAGTAAATAGTGATGCTCTAGCTAGGTGATACACATGGTTACATGTTGCATGTGGTGTTGAATTCTAAGGCATGATGTGAAAGTTGAATGACTTTTGTGAGACACCTAGGCTCTTTAATCTGATTCTTATATAATTTTTGCTTAAATTTAAATTCTTGCAATTGCTAGGTTGAGAGTCTATGATGATTCATCTTGAGTATAACATGTGCATTGTGTGTTGAGGTTTTGTTATATTCCATATTTATATATTGATTTCTAGAACTTCTTCGGTGTGTTTGAACAGAAAAATAAAGAATGTTGAGATTGGGAAATGAGATAGGATTTTTTGTATAGCCATGTTTTATACCTTTTTTATCTACCCTTTCTGCATGATCTTAGTTACTCCCATCTAGCCTATAACCTATTCTTTTATCCTCATATGTACCTTATTGCTTTTATTTCAATTGACCGTTACTTGATCCAAATCCTATGAGCTTTAGTTAAAAAATTAAGATGTTAAGGAGTGTAAAGTTGAAAAAGAAAAAATGTGAAAGTAAGACCCCAAAGTAATAACTAGTGTGTTTGAATCTTTGTGTGTTATGGTAGAGATTAGTGTAATGGAAAGAAAAATTAATCAAAAAGGTGAATTATGTGTTGATAGTCACTATTACTGACCAGAATAGTTCCTACTCGTCTCTTAGCCTAGTTTACAACCCCTAAAGTCCTACTTGATCTTGATATTTGGTATTCTAATATTAGTCGCATACTACACTAAGGGAAAGCTTATGGTTCATCATATGTAACATAAAAATTCTTTGTAAGAGTTATCAAAATTTTATTCTTCCTCTTATTCGAGTGTTAAATTATATATCTGTGAGTGGATATGGGTGACTCTTTTGTAGTGAGAGTGCATGTTTAATGATTTATAGGTTAATTATATGATATCTTTGTTGGGTAATATGCATGGGTTTGCCAAGTTTCTAGAGTTAATTCTTGAGTTTAGGAAGTCTTGAAGTAGTACTCATGAGTTTTTCAAGTGTAATATGACATGCCTAATGTCGAACGCTCTATTCATTAAGTCATTGTAGTTCCAACTTAAGAGTCTTAGTTCAAGTAGTGATGTGGAGTATTCCTTGACTGTTCTTAGTTTATAAAGTTGTTCGAGGATGAACAAAGCTTTAAGTATAGGGTGGTAATCTTAGGTGCATTTATACACCTAAGTGTCACTATCACACGTGTTCAGCTTAATTTTGAGGATAGATTGATAGATTAATTAAGTATAAAGTGTGAATTTGTTTATTTGTGTTCTAATTTACATTTTTAGATTGTTTAAGGTACATTTGAAACAACACAAGATTCAAAAAAATCAATTAGAGCTTAGACTAGATAACTAGTTGGGCTAGCCTATGCTATGCTTGTTCTAGTATACTTTAATCAGCTTTATTTTGTTGTATGGACTAATGTTTTGTATTATTTGTTATAGGATACCACTAAATAAGATACAAAAGCTAAAAACAAGCCACAAAAAGTAAGGAAAAAGAGAACAAGGAAACGAAGAGCATGGAACAAGAATTGGGCGAAATCTCACCTAGAGAGCTTGGCCTTGCACCGCACCACCCATAGCATGGGAGGGGTACTTGCACCAAACTCCCTATGTTTAGGGAACATAGTTTTTTACATTCTATAGTCATGAGTATCACCTTCCCCCTCCCCCCCCAGACTTTTGATGGGTATGCAACGCAATCCCCTTTCTCCAAAACCATCTAAAATGGGTTTTGCTTGGTTTAAGTTGAGGAAAAAGTGGTAAATAAATATGATTAATTTGGGGCAATGTATGGAATACCTAAGGGAAAATATAAGTATTCGTTAGCCACATTTACAAGAAATAATTATTATAACACACGATTAGAGAGAGGAGAAGGCAACAAGGGCTCTATGTTAGGTTTTTCTTCCTTTTAATTTTAGTTTTCTTGTAGCTTAACTTATGAATTCTTTAATGGTGATTATTTGTATGACTATTAGTTTCTGAACATTCTCTTTCTGGGTTTGAGGCTATGAACATGATTGCTTACTGTAAAATTCAAGTTGGTTAATGTTAATTATCATGATTGGTTATTCTTATGTTCTTGTATTTACTATTCTATTGATTCACAGCCTTTGGAATACATTTATATTTCTTTTGTAAGGCTGGAAGGAGTAACAATAGATTAGAATATGGAAAATAAGGAATAGGTTCTTGTCTTTCAGATGAGTTAAAGACTCTAGTCATTGTTAGGATACAAATATACCTAATTTGTCCTATTTTCATCAAAAACAAGGTAAAATATAAATGCATTTGAATTAGTTCCCACATCCCCTCTCTAGGATGTATTTGTGATGATAATTTAAATAAATTATTAGATGCTCAAAAGAAAATAACTTTGATATTAAACCCATGAATCAACAACCAAAATAGATAACTTAACCGACGCGATTGTATAGCTTTACCTAATTGTTCAACATGTCTTACCTGTGGAACTCTCTGAATTATTGCTTATAACACTTTTAAATTTCATTATTGTTCATTGTTACTTTTAGCGTTATAAAAGTCAAACTCTTGTTGGTTAAAAATCATACTTTATTTAACATTAATAGTAATACTTGAAGTGGATTGTTTGCCAAATGCCAAGTCCCTCTAGGATCGATATTTGGCTGTTAAAAGCCACTTATTTACTTGCACAGCAACATACACTTGCATGTGTGGTTGGATGCAGTACAAGCACCTTTATCTGTCTTAATCTTACTACTATTTCTTACCATCATACTATGCTTTCTCTCCATCTCATTGAGCACTATCTAATTCTGTCATCCATTTAACCACATTGTGGTTACTATACCTTGGGATCTATACTTACCAAATTTGGGACAACACTACCCAAGAAATAATTTTGGATACATTCTTTCTCCCTCATATGGGTCATCTGGCAATAAGGTTTATCAGAAAGTATTTGAGAGCATGTCATACCTTGTCTCATATGTAGGACTTACATGAACAAGAGTGGATGATTTTGAATAACTGGACCTAAAAGAATTAAATGACTCCTATCAAGCCTATGTGAAATCACATAACTATAGATAGGTTCTTCTAAAAACACTTGATTATGAATTTAATCTTGACTATTTCTATTTCCTAAAAAATAAGGCAAAGTTAGCAAAGATGGAGCAAATGCTCAGATATGTGTAGATTTATTAAAGAACAACTCTACTGCATGAGCTGGGATATGAAAGAAAAGAAACATTTCCTAAATGTCATGTAGTATCTCAAAGAAAATCATAGAAATCTCTATACCATTCAGTAAGACTCTATGGGACACGACTTCATAGACACCCTAGAACACTTGAACTTTGTGGTCTAATACCAAACTTGTCACAACCTGAGACTACCCCCAAGTTGTAACATGATACTTAGAATCATAAGTGATCCCAATCTAACCAATGGTATGGGTATAATACATGAGCAACTGAAGATAAGCATGTATAAGGGAAAATAAAGTAGAAGCATAATCATGAGACAAGTTGTTTCAATATACTACTATTGAAAGTTCACAATACTATAATTTGAGAGAAAGAGGAATTGAAACTATATATAATGTATCTGGCTGACTACCTGAAGCTTCTATTAATACTGACTTTAGGTAGTCGGGACATGACCCTCAGATATCCTTAATGAATACATACGAATAGAAATGAACTACTAGAACTACAAACTGACTTCAGTCCCTAAATCAAAAGAACTCATCACTTGCTAGATATAAGTTGTGATCTTCCTGACTATGATCCTAATAGTAAGCACCTAAATATACTTCACATGAAAAATATAGCTAGAAGAGGTATACAATTAGTACTTTTGAATGTACTAAGTATGTAAGATATGCACTACGAATAACTAAACATAAAACTGATATGAATGATAGTATGTAATGATTTACTGAATTATGAGCATTAGTGTAAAAACACCATGATATTCTTAAACTATAAATTGATATACATAGACATGTTGTATACTAAGATTCAAAGACCAATTAGAATAAGCATGAATACTGACGTATGATATTCTTATAATTGAAATACTGTAAACCATATTAAACTGAGGTTCATGCTAATATTAAAGTCTGAAACTATGGGACTGTGAGAGATACTATTAACCGACATATTACTATGTGAGCTAAACATTGAGTTTGATGTATAATGCCTATAAAAAAGGGCCCAATAAACCTTTCAAAGAAATAAAGTCTAAGCTAATCTAATATAGTATAAATAGACCTATGGTGGCACATAGTTTTGGGACTTAGGGACCACTACTAAATGTCTCAGCCTAATGGGCGGGAGAGCCTTCATCTCCTCGTCCACTCAATGCAGTGTTGAATACTACTTCCAACTGAATATAATTGATAGCTCGACGAGATAAAATATCTGGATATCAATCTTAGATGGCATATCTGTATTTCAACCTTTCCATAATCATGGATTTCATACCTAACTATCATACTACTAATGAAGCTTGCTTTTATAAGAAAATTGATCCATGATCATTGATGGCGTTTTGTATACTATACTAATTGGAAAACTGAAAAAATATTAAAGAGCATTGATGGCAGATCTGGATGTCACACATGTCATTTATTTTACTATTATGAGTCAAAGCATCTGATCATTATATGAGAAAGAACATATACATATATAAATCATGTAATTATATATTATGAGACTCGTACATTTATAAGGGACATGAGATGGCTGGAGTAAATGTATAAAAGGAACATATAAAGATTAAGCTTCAAAATGATTGTATAAGGCTGGACGTAAAGACTAATTCTTGACTCATGAGTATTATATATTATAATAGTATGTATTATCCAAAGACATTGTTTAAAATACACATTATGGAAAAATCATTCTGAAGGTCTGCATAACTGATAATAATAAAGTTTACTAGTTCTGATGTCAGAGATTGAGAGTGAGACACTTTATCTGAAAGCATCCTAAATCAAATGAAATTGAAGTACTGGTTATTTAATGATCAATTTATGGAGTCCTAATTCATCGGATATTCACAACCCACCATATTTGAAGAATGCAAATAATCATTGCTATAAGTTGAATGAAATATGAGATTTCATAATGCAAACGGAAAATCAAAAATTTATCAATGTAATGAAAGTTCATAGTCATAAGTATGTAATGATTCTAATATTTATGGGAAAAATGTATTCATGGTTTATTCATATCAAGGGATTGAAAGATAACGGATTTCACCAATGGATTTCACCAGTAAAAACCTAAACTTGAGAATGAATTAAACTTAAAGGATTGGGTTAACCTTGAGAATCAATAGGTGAAAGGAACCAATTGATGAAATCCCACTTACTTCAGAGTTAAAACCCTGGTGAAACATTTGAATTTGGAGCCTAAAGTTGAAGAACTCTACTTCTTGCTTTGGAGGAGGAAAACGCATATTTCTTTGTTTTCTCTTTATGTGGTGGCTAAATTTTGTGTTAACGAGGAATTTGTGGTAGTTTCGCCTTATTAATCAACTTTAGAATAGCTTAAATAACATATTTTAAGTGTTAAACAGTGGGAAAAGACCAAATAACCCCTTAGAAAATATTTTAACATGGCAGAAAATTTGCATCTAACGACTTAGTTGATGGTCGTCAACCATGTTGTCACTATTGGGATATTTTTTTATCCTAATAGTTAAGGTTAAATACCTCATTTGAATGTTCATCATCCAGTTGACAGCTCGTCACTTAAGTCGTCAACCAGTTAATGTCTGGTCACTCAAGTCATCAATCTCTGGCAGACACAGACACCCTCAGGTATAACAAGCATAACATTTTAATCAGGAATTCAATTGACGAATGATTTGTAGCTTTGGAAAGAAAACACAAAGAACATTCATTTGGTGTATCTTGTGACACAAAACTTCTTATATTATAGGAGACATACTAGTTTGAAGTTATCTTATAGAAGAATTCAATCGGTGTGGAATCTTTTAACTTGGCTATGAGATGGGAGTTACTTATAGTTTTAATTCATATCTAAATAACTTCTCATACTAAAATATCATAGATTTTGGTTTTACATATTCTTGAAGATTATTTCTGATCTTAGCTTACATTTATGGAGTATTACAACCCCTAAGTTGATTGTAGTATCACTTGAGGTGAGCAATGGGATCATCATGCCCATCGTATATACAATACTAGGTTTTGAAAATAGGCGGTATGTGGACATTTGGGAACATAAAAAAGTCTTTGAATGAGACACTCTTGTGCCTTCAAAACCCATGAATGATTTTCATTTATTGCTCTATGCTTTTTATTTTTCTAATCATTTCTTGTTGTTCTAGGCTTGGGTGGGCCTTTCAACATCGCTAAGATAACCAAAATGGATAGATTTAGGTCCCTCAAATGTCATCCCAGGGTAACAATACTACTCTGGCAGAGTGGTGAACAGTCCTTAAGTTGCTCTTTCCAGCACCGCAGGTTGTAGGAGAGTATAGACCATTGCAGCAATAGAGATAGTAGGATTAATCCTAGATGGAATGCCTTAAGGTTGGGTTACTGATGGTCTTGACCCATAGTTATTGAAGGGGCCATATCTGGTTTGGGGGGAGGGGATGGATCAAATACCAAGACTTGAGTGGATAAAGGTTGGATACTTATGATCTAAAGATAGCCTGGAATCGATATTCGTAGCTCTTTGTCATTATCCCAGGCTTGCCACAATTGTGACATAACATTTCTCACTATTTAATATTCCTCGGCAGTGGACAACTCTCTTCTTGTTAATTGCGCCAAAGTTTCAACCATCTCACCATAGTTTTGGTGTTAGTTGTCATTGATTCTCTTCTTCTTGACCTGGCAAAGTGTGGGTGTTCTTCCAGTTTACCACAAACCAACCACGTAAAGCTTACAAGAGTGAAGAAAGCAAATATGTTAGGGGTTAGGCATTTTGCATATATTAATCACATAATACATATCAAGCACCTAACATTATAAGTTTAGAAGGCCATTTATCTTATCCTGAATTTTCTTTTTTTATTGTCTTTCTTTTAATTATTTTTATCTCCTATAAAAATGTTCCGATCTAATCCTTTGGGGTTGCCTACGTATCACGTCACCACAAAAATTAGATCACTGCATAGTTTAGGAAATTACAAAATTTGAGTCCCTTATGGACTAATTTTAGTAAAAGCAAAAGCAAGCCCTTTCATTCATTTCAATTTCTAAAACAGACTCTAAATAGGGAAAATACATAAACACACGAAGCAAGATAAAAAACTTAAATAAGACTAGGATAACAAGGAATCTTAGACAAAACAACAGAATAAATCTAGAAATATTGACTTCTTAAACAACAAGACAAAATAAAGCAAAAAGAATGTTGCATTGGACTTCAAATCTACTTTCTTGATAGATCTTCTTGAGGATTTCGTTTTCCTCCAAAGGTCTCATAAAATCTCACAAATGCCTTTGGAAAAAGAGGGTCGATGGCATGATCCTGCTTAGCGACTCTCATATCATCTAAACGATGATGATCGTAGATGATATATGATGTAGTTTTCGCAAATTGATACACATGGAGTCTAGCCCATCCATATTTTATGACGATTGTTCAACCAGGCCTAATTGTTGTGAAAGTTGTTCATTAAGATGTCCTAGAGCTCCTCCAATTCCTCAAGACAATTATGAAGTGTTTCTCTTTCAATGGTCCTCTATCTCTTCTCTGCCTCAATACTTGCATACTGACTTCTTTTCTTCCAATGCTCCTCTAGATGTTCTTGAAGTGGTCACTGTGAGTGCACACCCAATAGGCCCTCTCATTCTCAAATTGTTCATTCTGCTACTTGAAATCAACTAGTTGGCAGTGAATAATATTGTTGGAGGCGAGCAAGTCCTTCATTAATCAAAGTATATCAGCACTTTGTTCCCTTTTAATCTGTCAAGCTAAATTGATCCTTCCTCTAGTTCCTCCTCCAATCAAATTAACTTTTCCTCGGCGTACCTCAACTCTCTTTCCAACTCTTACAAAGTCGAATGATAATCCTTTCCCAAATGAACCTAGATTGTTGTTGCGATATAGTTTCTCTGGCCTACTCTTAACTTTTCTTTTCGTTGTCTTATGGTATGTTGGTCCTTCCTTTTCTTACTAGATCCTTCATAGAAGTCACTGAATATAACTGGGTTAAAAAAACCATGATAGGTACGTGGGGACCACCTTTCCTCTATCCTGCTCAACCACTATTTCTCATTTCTTAGAAATTATACTTCCATACTAGATATTCATAATATCACCGGTGTCAAAGAAAAAACATGGGGGAGTGTCAAACATAAATCTTCTCATGTCTTTATTTGGAGGGACTTTTTGGAGTTGAGCCAACTGGCACTTCACCCGAAGTGAGGCATACTATTAGACACCACTATGTCGAATCAAAATAAGAAATAAAATATCGTAGGACGTGCAAGTGACTTCTTTGCTAGGAACCTATGATAGTTTCAAAAGATTTCATCAAAAGTCAACACTAAGAGCTTTTCTTTACATGCCAGGATCTGTGGAAAATATATTTTTGCGACCCTATCCTTGTAAGTGGATACATAATTGGACTAGTCAGGAGAGAATCTCGGTGCACGATCATGGTGATAGAGATGTTCCAAGAACCATATTTGCAACAAGATATTGAATCCTTAAAAGTAGTCCCTTCTTTGCACTTGGTCAATGTACGAAACATATCTGCAATAATCGTAGGAACAATGGTAGGATTTCCATTTTAACCAACCCGTTCACTACCCCAGCTAGATGAATGTCAATGTGTTTGTCCAGTTCTGAAAATATAATGAGCCCCAAAAATGCAACCATAAAGAAAAAGCACCCAGTTTATTTCCATGCTTCTGCGTCCCTTGATTGCTGAGTTGCCTTTAGGTACTTTTTAAACCCATCCTTCTTACCATACCTCTTATAAAAAAAAATTCAGAGAAATCCACCTATTATTCAAACACTTTTTCCTTTTGATTGACTTTAACTAGATCCACGAACTTGTTGCCAGCAACCTTATTATGGATTATAGGCTTTTTGTTATGAAGCTCAGCATTGCAAAGACTCGATCCCTTTCCCCTGAAGCCAACAATTTCCTCCAAAGTTGGACTCTATGCCAAATCCCAAAGCTCAAAGGTCCAAAAATAGAGGAAAAAGTGAAAATGGACCTTATTTATTGTATAGTGAACAATGCCTTGCAATTGCAGACCCCACCTCGTGATCGAAAGGGTCAAAGTTTGCCTATACAAATTGTTGGTCTCAGTGGCGGAGCCACAATATTCACGAAGGAGGTTCATAAGTGAACATACGAACTAACTGAAGGGGGTTCAACATCTAATATATATACATAAAAAATAATTTTAATAATGTATATATAGCATAATTTTTTGTCGAAGGAGGTTCAGACGAACCCCCTCGGCAAAGGGTAGATCCGCCCCTGGTTGGCCTTCACATTCGTTGTGAAGGTTTCGTATTTGTGAAGGTCTATAAATTTGGATCTTTGCTCCCGCGACAGCCTTGTTGTGTTTGCGAAGCAAACTTGATCCAACTTGAACCGTTAACCTTTTGCGATCACGGTGCCCTCCTTGTGATCGTGATGAGGAAAAAAATTCTCATTCTCATTAGTAGCTAGAGGCCCGCATTCACTAAGGAGTATATGGTTTGCTCTAGATATCAGCATTTTGTTGTTTTTGTAAGTTTTTGAATACTCCAAATGGACCCTTGAGATTCATTCGTGACCTGATAGAAATAAACCATATATGCTACGAGGCTATTTTTTATGTTACGGACTTAATGGCGACGTTGGATTTTCAAAAATATGTTATTTTTATAAAATTAACCCCCGAAATCTCTTTTTCACTATTTTCAAACCAAGAGTCAAAACGATATACAAAAGCCCTGAATTTGAACCAACTCTGCAACTTACCCAAATTCGACATTTTGGATCTAATGAAGCAGTCTGTTTTGCCGTCCGTCACTTAGAAAAATGAATGTTGATCGAAGTCAATTATATGGCTTCTCAAACCTCTAAAAGCCACAAGCTCACACTAATCATTCTCGGTCACATCAAGAACCAAGCCAACCATCCTTAAAACTCAAAATCAACATGTAGCAACTACGGGGAAGGGAAAAATAGCCAAAACACATGGAGATGGAAAATTCACAAATCCAGTTCATTATAGAATCTACTATTAAAACTTCAATTCATTCTCAAACTGAAGGCAAGGAAATACCAGAATCTATAAGAAGATGAGGGTAACTACATGTATGTCAGACTCGACATCCCAAGTAGCCTCATTAATAAGAAGGTGTTTTTACTAAACCTTAACTTTAGGAATATCTCTAGAACACAGCGTTCTAACATCTCTGGATAAAATGGATAGCTCCTCAATAAAGGTCAACCTCTCATCCAACTAAATTGAGTCCCAACAAATTACATGAAACTCATCTGGAATATAGCGTCGAAGCATATATACATGAAAAATTGGATAAATGAATGAAAATTCTAGGGCGTAAGGCCAACTTATAAGAAACCTCGCTAATTGTTTGAAGAATCTCAAAGGGTCAAATATACCTCAGGATGAACTTGACCCTCTTCCCAAATCTCATCATGCCCTTCATGGGTGACAGGTGAAGAAATACATGATCACCAATCCCAAACTTCAAGGAATGAAGCCTATGTCATTTGTAACTTTTTATCTTACTTTGAGATTCCCCAATCCTATATTTAATCACCTAACCCTATTTAAAGATTTAGAAAGAAACTTGATACCACTGATCTAACCTCTAAGGTCTCAAACCAACCAATAGGAGATCGTCAATGTATACCATACAATGCCTTGAAAGGGGCCATTTCAATACTCGAATGGTAGCTATCATTACAAGCAGACTTTATCAAGGCTAGATGATGATCGCACTAAGTACCAAAGTCCATAACATAAGCATAGAGTATATCCTCAAAAACCTAAATAGTTTTCACATATTAACCACCAATCTGGGGGTTAAAAGTTGTGCTAAGGGCAACCTGAGTACCTAAATTCATTTGAAATGCCTACCAGAAGCTAGAAGTAAACACTGAGTCTCTATTTGATATAATAAACACGGGTATCCCATAAACATGAACTATTTCACAAACATAGATACAGGCTAACTTTTAAGCGTTGAAGGAAAATTGAATAGGGATGAAATAGGTTGATTTGGATAACTGGTTAGCTTTTGAGCACTGAAGGAAAACTAAATATGGATGAAATAGGTTAATTTGGTCAACTTGTTCACGATAAACAAAATACTGTCAGAACCACGAGAAGTACAAGGCTACCCAATCATAAAGTCCATAATGATCCACTTCCACTTCTACTCAGGAATCAGTAAACTCTAAAGTAAACCACCTGGTCTCTGATGCTCTATATTCACCTACTGACAACACATGAAATGAGCTACAAAATTTAACACATCCTTCTTCATACCACCCCACTAGTAATGATGCTTCAAATTATGATACATCTTGGTCACGCCTGGATGGATGGAAATCCTGGAACAATGTGCCTATTCCAGAATCAATCGCACCTAATCTCTGACTCTAAGCAAACAAACTCGACCACCAATCCTCAATACACTATCAGAATCAAGAGAGGCTTTCTTAGACTTGTCACTAAAAACCTTATCCCGAATCACCCTCAAACTATCGTCATCACACTAGTAAGCTCAAATTTGTTTCATTAAGGAATATCTACCATCAATAAAGGCTAAAATACCTCGGGTGTAAAAATATTAAACCTAACCATCTGGTCAGCTAAAATCTAAACCTCTAAGGCTAAAGGTTACTCCCAGGTCAAGAGACGAGTTGAACTTTCTATGCTAGTTGACTTCTTAGTCAAGGCATCTACAACCATATTAATCTTACCCGGATGATAAAAAATAGTGAGGTCATAATCCTTAAGCAACTCAAGACAACGACGTTGCATCATATTAAGATCTTGCTATTTGAATAAAATATTGAAGTCTACTATGGTTTGAGAAAATCTCACAGGAATTCCAAACAAGTAATAATGCTACCACTTCAACACAAAAACTGCGGCTACCAACTTCAAATCATGAGTAAGGTAATTTCAATCATGAGGCTTCAACCGACGAGAGACATAAGCAATTGCATTACCCTCTTGCATCAACACCACACCCAAACCAACACTACAAGTATTATAAAACACATTAAATCCCATACCTTCCATAGGCAAAGTCAAGATAGGATCCAAAGTCACCAACTCTTTAAGTGTTTGGAGTTTCTTGTCACACGCGTCTGACTACTAAAAAACCATATTGTTCTGAGTCAACTTGGTCAAGTGAGCTGCAATAAATAAGAAACCCTCAAGAAAATGCCAAAAATAACCCACCAAACTAATAAAACTCCAAATCTTGGTTGGAGAAGTAGGTCTAGCCCAATGATAATTTTCTGCAATCTTGGTCTGGTCAACTATAATACCAACCTTAGTCACCACATGACCTAAGAAAGACATAGAATTCAACCAAAACTCACACTTAGAAAACTTAGTATATAACTTCTTCTCACGCAACCTCTGAAGTAAGATCCTCTAATGCCTCATATAGTTGGGGACACTCTTAGAATAAACCAATATGTCATCTATAATTACTATCACAAAGGATTTGAGATACGGTCGACATACATGATTCATTAACTTTATAAATATTGTTGGGGCATCAGTCAATCCAAAAGACATGACCAAGAACTCATAATGAATATATCGAATCCAAAAAAGTCATCTTTGGAACATCAGAAGCTCTAATCTTACACTGGTGATACCCGGATCTCAAATCAATATAGGAAAACACTGAAGCTCCCTAAAGCTGCTCAAAAAGAACATAAATGCGAGGAAAATAATACTTATTGTTAACTATCAACTTGTTCAGCTACCTATAATCAATACACATACATAGAGAACCATCCTTCTTTTTCACAAAAAGAAAGGTACAACCCAAGAAGATACACTTGGTCTAATAGATCCCTTACCCAACAAATCCTACAACTGCTCCTTAAAATCCTTCAACTCTATCGGGGTTATCCTAGAGGGAGGAATAGAAATGGGATTGTGTAATGACCCAAAATCGCCTCTCGGGACATCACACGGTGCTTAAGGCTACAAGTAGCCCCAAGCTAACCCTTTAATCATGTTTCTACTAATAATACTTACTTCAAGATGAAATAATTCAAACACTAACATAGTTATATCATATGAAGGGAGATACAGAGAAAATACTCGATCCAAACGACCACAATACTGGAATTTTCAACACAATCACAATCTGGTAACTAGTCTGACCAAACTAGGATCTCGGTCTTGCTTCTGTTTCATTTTTTACACTAAAGAGGATTCGGAACTACTCTGTACCAACGTACTCCCTTTAGCTGAATCAAGCAACCTAACACCCAATCTAGCCAGACAATACATATCACAAGCTAAATCTTTCTTACCTTCCTCCACATAAGCAATACTACCCAGAGACAATCTGCTAAGGGCATTCGCCACTACATTGGACTTACTCAGGTGATACAACACACTTATATCATAGTCTCTCAACAACTCCAACCACCTCATCTGCCTAAGATTCAACTCTCTCTGAGTGAACATATAGTGCAGGCACTTATGATCAGTAAACACATCAACGTAAACACCATAAAGGTAGTGTCTCCAGATTTTCAAAGCAAAGACCACAGCAGCTAACTTTAAGATCATGCGTTTGGTAATTCTTCTTATGCAGCTTTAATTTTCTAGAGGCATAGGCCATAACCTTACCTCTTTACATCAACACACAACCTAAACCAATTTTAGAGGCATCAGAATACACCACAAAACCATCTATACCATCAGGCAAAGTCAACACAAGGGTTGAAGTAAGTCGAGTCTTCAACTCTTGAAAATTCTTCTCACAAGAATCTGACCACTGGAACTTAACTTTCTTTTGGATCAACCGGGTCATGGGAGACGCAATAGAAGAGAAACCTTCAACAAAACGATGGTGGTTGCCCACTAGATTGAAGAAACTTCTAATATCAGATGGAGAGATAGGTCTAGGCTAATTTCTTACAGCTTATGTCTTTTGGGGATCAACTCTAATACCTTTGGCTGAAAAAATATGACCCAGAAAGGCTACAGACCTTAGCCAAAATTTGCACTTACTGAATTCGGTGAATAACTGGTGACCTTTAAGAGTTCGTAAGACAATTCTAAGGTGATCTGCATGATCATTCTCACTACAGGAGTATACAAAGATGTTATCTATGAACACTATGACAAACATATCAAGATATTGCTTGAACACTCGATTCATGAGGTCCATAAAAGTTGTTAGGGCATTGGTTAGCCCGAAAGACATGACTAGAAACTCAAAGTGACCATATCGAGTTCGAAAGGCTGTCTTTAGAATATCACATTCCCTCACTTTAAGTTGATGATAGCAGGATCTAAGGTCTACCTTGGAGAAATAATTTGCACCTTGCAACTGATCAAACAGGTCATGAATTCTCGGAAGAGGATACTTATTTTTTACTGTAACCTTGTTAAGCTGACGATAGTCAATGGACATATGCAAAGAACTATCTTTCTTCCGCACGAATAGAACAGGTGTGCCCTAAGGAGAAATTATGGACTTTATGAAACCTTTGTCTAAAAGATCTTTGAGTTGCTCTTTTAACTCCTTAAGCGCTGCAGGTGCCATACGATATGGCGGAATAGAAATGGGACGAGTGTCAGGAAGAAGGTCAATCCCAAATTCTATCTCTCTATCGGGAGGTACCCCTGGGAGATCTTTCAAAAAAATATTTGGAAACTCATTGACAATATCAACTGACTGAATAGTTGGAGCATTGGACTTAGTGTCTTTAAATCTAACTAGGTGATAAATGCAACCCTTGGATATTAGCTTTTTGGCTTTGAGATAGGAATAATTGACTCTTGGGAGATACCAAACTCCCAGACCACTCAAAAGCTGGTTCTTCAGGAAACTGAAACTTGACCACACGGGTACGACAGTCTATAGAGGCATAACAAGAATGAAGCCAATCCATACCCAGAATAAGTCAAAATCCACCATGTCTAACTCTATCAAATCAGCAAGTATGACTCTATGAAGAACAGTAATAGGACAATCTATATATACTTGTTTAGCAATAACTGACTCCCTTACTAGTGTAGAAACTAGAAAGGGTTTAAAAATCTTTACAAGACTCATTTTGAAATTTACAGCTACAAGTGGGGTCACATAAGAGAGACTTGAACCAGGGTCCAACAACACAAAGACATCAAAGCAAAAGACACGGAGTATACCGGTAACAACATCGGGAGAGTCCTCTTGCTCCTGATAGAATGGTAAGGCATAGAATCTGTTCTGGCGCTGACTGCCAGCAGTGCTAAATGAACCACCCTGAACAGGGAAGGGATAAGATACAGGTGCTGGCGCACAAGTAACCTGTGCCTGAGGTCAGGCATCTCTGTTTCCCTATCTAGCATAAGGAAAATATCTAAGTTTTTAGCCCTACTAGACACAACCAAAATAGCCCCTCAAATCTATGAAACACTCACTAGGATGATCCCTACCACACTTAGCACAAAGAGGATAACGGTGCCTGTTACCAACACTATTCTGCGACCTAGACATAAAAGACCTGCCACCTTGTTCCTGCCTACCTCTAGGCGTAGAAGCCCTAGCTGATGAAGGCTCTAGCATAGACGGACATCTCTGAAACTAAGGACGGTTCCCTCTATGGAACCTAGGCTAGCTAAACTCATATTGCTCAGATCTTGCCTTTTTGTTATCCTTTACTCTATCTCTCTCTCTAATCCTATCCGCCTCTATCTTCTATGCATACATCATCAATCTATACAGATCCATATCCCTATACAGCATTGCAGTCCTGCACTCTTTCAGCACCAAACCAAAAACACCTGTCACAAACTTGCTCATACTAGCTCGGATGTCAGAAATTAAATCAGGAGCATACTTGGCAACCTAGTTGAACTTCAAGTAGTACTCCTTAACATTCATGGAGCCCTACCTCAATTTTATAGACTCCTTAATCTTTGCTTTCGTCATCTCAAGCGGAAATAACTTGCCCGTTAATGCATCTTAAAATACCTGCCAAGTCATAGGAGCATCATTCTCACCTCAACCCTTCCTCTACAAAACAACCTAGTCATAATTTATGTTCTTCAACCTATAAGATGCCAACTCAACACTTTCTTCCTCAGAAGCATACATTACCTGTGTGATCTTTCTCACCTTCTCACGGTACAACTGTGGTTCTCATCTACCTTAGACCCATAAAACTCTGGCGAATTCATCCGCATAAAATCACGAATCTTAGCCATAGCTACATCACCTCCCTGCTGATTTGCAACTACGTCTTGATTATTGGCCCAAACATTAGCGGTGACTGCTTGGGCTAATGCCTGAAAGGCTGCCTGAAACTCAGCATGAGACACAGTCTTATTTAAAGGATTAACAGGCGAGGGTTACTCATCATCATGGCATTTACTCTTCAGATAGGCATTTTCTGAAATAGGAGAACACAAATTATTAGATGAGAGGGACAACTGCAGGCACGATAGAATCTGAAAGAAAGAAATAACTTTTTCCTAAAATGTCTTGTATCCTCTTGTACATAGATGTGGCGTGCTACACACCGATGGTCAAAACTCTACTCAACACGGCTTGTCAGACTCCCTAGGACTCCTTAAAACCTTAGGCTTTGATACCAAGTTTGTAATGACCCGAAATCATCTCCCGGGATGTCACAAGATGGTTAAGGCTATAAGTATCCCCTAGCTAACCCTTTGAGCCTATTTCTACTAATAATACTCATTTCAGGATAAAATAATTCAAACACTAGTATAGTCATATCATATGAAGGGAGATACAGAGAAAATACTCAGTCTAAACGACCACAATACTGGAATTTTCAACATAATCACAATCCGGTAACTAGTCTGACAAAGCCTCTACTAATCCATGAACTAGAGAGCTGTTGGAACAGGTCCCCAACTTACCCGAAATAAACTGAAAGTAATAATATAGTCTCTCAAATGCATAAATGGTTGAAGATAGGTCCTCGAACCATGAGGATTCACCATTGTACGAATGTAGATAGAGATACTCGAAAGTCACTGACGAGGATGGGACTGAGCACCTGAACCAGCATTATAAGACAATGTAGCACATAGACATATATGTGGATTAGTACTTGGGAATTTACTGAGTATGTGGGGGTGCATGCATTTATATAAAACAACATCAATACTCTTTAATCAAATTATGCATGCAATAAGTAATGACTCACATGGCTTGAATAGGTATAAAATGTAATGCTCATTAATCATGTAGAATGGAGCATGTAACACAAATCTCGTGAGTCATCATAGTTTAACTTTGAAACATACTTGAAGGAATTTTATTCACTTTAGGAAAATATCCCGTTTCAAGCTTTAGGAAAATCATTCTATCTCACTAGAAAGATACTCTAGTTTAGGGAACTAACTTATCTCATAGCTTTAGAGAAAATACTTCTATCAAGGAAACAATACTTTAGACTTAAGGGGCAAATTTGCAACTTCACTATTAGGAAAATAACTTGTATCAAGGGAGGTTCTCTCAATCGACATAAACCATGAGAGCTATATGGAGTCCAATATTTTGTCCTCCTAAGAAGAGACCCAACGTTGGGGAGGAGCATCATACTCTTTCCAGGGAGTATAACCTCTATTTAGTGATCACTTATCTCGACCTCGAGCCCAATATCTCGACCTTAGGCCCAAAATCTCAAACCTACAGTGGCACGTAGTTCTGGGGTAAGAAACCATAGTAATTTACCCAACTCGGTGCTAAATACTACTCCCTTTAGTTTATCTTGCTCATCTCATGAAAATCCATTTTAAAATTATCTCAGGGTTCATCAAGAACCCAACAATCAAATCGGTAATATCATGTAGTGAAGTGGATTTCAAAACTCCATGATCATAAGGTCAAAACATTTCTCAATAATCTCAAAATACTCAAATCATGGGTGCTTATAGCACAAGAGTTCATAAAAATTGCAAATCTCGAGTAAGGCTCAATAACCCATAATTCAATCTCAAGTTAAAACTCATCGAACGCGTAATAGATAGCATCTAGATTCATAACTCATGTAGAAATCTGGAAATTTCAGCAATTTGTCTCAAAATCTCAACATACTCATATACTTCAATATCTCAAATATTTCAACTATTAATTTCTCAAGGATTAAAATCATGGGGTATAGACCCAGCTGTAATTTCTCAAGAAAATATGTCAAAATCATGTCATTAGACTCTCAATTCATGGAAAACATCAAAATATTACAATCAATAAAAATGGGTGAAAAGCCCTAATTCAAATTCATGTAAAATCTCATAGATTGGAGAAAATCATAGTTTAAATAGCCTTTGAGCACAAGGATGAAAGGATTACCCTTGTTCAAAACCCTACATACCTTCGATTATGAAATTGGACGAACAAGCTTACTTTAACTCTTATTCTTACTCTTGAGAGAGGGTTCTTGTAACCCTTGAACTTGAGAAACTTAAATCTCAACTCAATTTGTAGAATCCATGGTGAGTTCTTGAACTTCTTAGAGAAGGGTTTTGAATTTTCTGATGAGGGAGAAACCCTAGACTTTGGATGATTTAGGAGATAATGAGGCTATCAAGTTTGTTTGGAATATATCTGGTTGATAAAAGAGTGGAAAGACCGAAAATCCCCTTGTTAAAATGAGTTTAAAACACTGAACGGAGGTTGTGACGGTCGAAGCGATGGTCCATCGGGTCATCCATCGTACGATGACCAGAAAAAGAACACTATACCTCGATGCAATGGTTGGATCGATGGTCCATCGCAGGTCCGACGGTTTGTCGGATCGTCCATAGCACGATGGCCAGAATGAGACCACACTGCCTTAGTGGCGACGGTCTCAACAATGGTCTATCGCAGCCTTGACTGTCCGTCATCCTAACTGTCGTACTTGAGCCAGGAAAGGGTGTTTCTGCCTTGGTCACGACGGTCCATCGGATCGTCCATCGCACCTGGGTAGTTTCGACAACCTCAGTAGAATGGCCATAACTTCTCACCCTGATGCCATATTTTGACGAAATTGATATCATTGGAAAGCTAATTCAATTATCTACATGACAAAAAGTCAAATTTAAGAAAATTCTATATGGTTTAAATACCAATCACTTGGGAAGTCTTTTCTCAATCTTTTAGGGCCAGAATTACACTTCACTTGACACGCTCTAAGTCCTGAACTACTAGGGAACTTTGTGAGGTCTTACAGATTGGTTCCCATCTCCATGTCAATAGAAAAATCAATATCATAATTGAAAATTATACCAAGAAAATCCAAAGGAAACATATCCATGAACTCATAAACAACTCAAATAGAATTCATAGGCGGTAGTAAGGCAATGTTAGTATCATGGATATGAGCTCAATAAGACAAACACCCTCTCTTTAACATGTAGCGAGCAAGTAGACAATATATAACACCCTTCAGACCCAAATTAAGCATACCCTTCTAAGCTAACCTCAACACACCCGGTGCTTGGGTCAAGTTCTTGCCATAAGAGTCAAAAATAGCATGACAAGGACATAATACTTCTATAACTACAATAATATTAAAGTAAACCATATCTAGGACAATAAAGTTTACCTAAGTCTCATGGACTACAAAGATAACCACACAATATTAGTACACCCAATTTACCACTAAAAAATCTCCTATGAGGGTAGAAATATACAGAGGCATAGCAAGAGGCTAATACGCAACATCAAAAACAAAATCAAAATATATAGAAACATAGGTGACATGACCCGAGATACCCCCTAGTCGTAACAATAGTGCTTACGGTCATAAGTGACCACAAGGTAACCCATGAACTGGTACCTACTGTAAGTACTGAATATCATAATAATAAAGGACTTGTAAGGAAAACAATTGATAAAGCCATAAGGTCAGAATACTAAAAATATAATAAATTCACAAGTCTATAACATCTGATAAAATACTGAAACACAACTGATAAGACTAATAAACTGACCAATAGTCCAATCGATTATCTAAATGTCTGAAAGCCTCTAAATTGACTAAGGAATTGATAGGACAGGCCCTAACTGACTCCAACTAACTATCTAAATAGAAATGTAAAAGTAACTGAATAAACATAATAGGTCCTCAATAGAGGAGGACTCACCACTGCTGCTGCTACTAAAGCGCTGGACTATCTAAGTACAGTTGGGAAACTGAGTGTCCAAACCTATGATATAAGACATCATAGCGCAAAGAAGAGTATGTGATCAATACTTTAAATATACTAGCATATGCAATAAGGACAGGTTGAAATGCATAGGTTACCATACATACAAAATAAGGACTAACTGTATAGCATGAGATAAATGAACACGAATGCAAGGAAATTGAAAAATCTAAGAATGCAAGACCAAGCATATATATTTATAAATTTCTAAAATAATCTATAAACTAAAATATTAAAAATTTAATAATTAATTGACTGGTAATCTATATGCTTTGGTGAAGCAAACCTGAACTAAATTCTAGACTGAATAATGCACTAAGACTATAGGAGGTATCATCTAATTGACATGCCCCAATCTAAGCTAATCGGGGTCCAACCTGTAACCCAGTTTGAAGGGTGTCAGGACCGTGCCATGAGTACTAACACTAGCTGTGTGGATCCACTAAACTGGTGTCCCGAAGGACTAAGGAGTGATCCTGTACTGGAAGAAAATACATGTGATATGTATCAACCCTAAACTGGCAAAAAGATATTTCAAACATACATTGGCTACATAGTTCAGTAACTCAGGGATTGCTACTAAGGGTCAAACCCTAAATTAGCAGTAGTGCCCCTATCCCTGGGTTCACTCGATGCTGAATCCTACTCCCAACTGAATAACACTATTTACTGGACTGAACTAAGCTTAACTGAGCAAATAACTAATCATACCAACTAATTGAATAACAACACTCATTGTTTATCTGAAATTATTATGAAAATACTGAAATTATGTAAACAATTAGGTATCGGGTATTCATAACCCACCAACACTGAATGGAAATAACTATGATGAAATATAAATCTTTAAATCCATGGTAGAGAATCATTGCTCAAAAACCCAACATTTAGACATTTCATCAAACACATAAAAGTCATAAATTTAAGCATAGTAATCGGTAAAGCATGCAAGGATAACATGATTACAATACTAAAACCATGAATTAGGGAGTTCAATATGAAGATTTTAATATTCAAAACATGTAATGCTCATCCCATCGAAAACACTTGTAAACATAACTAAAAATCAAAATCAATAATAGCTTCATGGAGATAATTCAACTTGAACATGTAAAAACTCATTATTTAAAATTAAAAAAGGATTATTGGACTCCATTAGGAAAAGGTCCTATGGATTAACATCACACATACCTCAACTATCGAATTAGTGATGATTCTGTGGATTAGAAACTTGAATTCCTCGATTGTTTGAGAATGTGTTGGGGTTTGTTATTGAGAAAGGGGGAGGATTCCTTGAGAGAATTTGTGATAACAAAGGCAAATAATGCTCTTTAGGAACCTAAACTTTGTGTTATGGACTGATTGGGTGAAGGGAAAAACCTATATGCCCTAAAAATGCCAAAAATCACAGGCTGGCCGCGATGAAGGGTGCAGCACGGGCTCTAGAGCACCGAAATGGAGGGCACGGGGAAGGCTCCAGCATGCAGTTTGGAGTGGTGCACTGGAGCCTACGCCTCCCGATGCTGCCACTATTTTGGGCTTCTAAAAATGTCCTTACACTCGTCCAAAAATTTTAAAACTCACCCAAGATGTTCTTTTAAAATCCCCGATCATGAAGTGACTCAAAAATCAAAGTTCTAAGGTCAAGAAGACCAAAAATAAAATCATCAAAGTTTAAGGGTCTTGGAAATGACTAAGCCCCCAACCTTTAGCTAAATTTTCAAATTTTGGACACTTTAACATGCAATTGAGAGCTGAAATGAGCTAAGACTTTTATGGGGTATTACAATATCTCCCCTTTAGGAATATTCATCCTCGAATGAGACTGATTAAGCTAAGAATACTAGGGAAACTGAAATCATATATTTAACATGCACAACAGGAAACATGACTACATGGTTGAGTCTGAAATGTGACACATGAACTGAAATGAACTAAACTAAATGTATGTTATGACATAAAATAGATTTCATAGCTGAAACTGAGAATGGAAGAGAGTCAATTCTGAGGAAAATCATTACCTTAAGCTGAATCTAAGTTTGTGGAGAAAAGATGAGGGTACTTGATTTGCATATCTGCTTCTGCTTCCCAAGTGGATCCCTCAGTAGACTGATTTCGCCAAAGGACTTTGACCAAGAGAACTTCTTTGTTTATTAGTCTTCGAATCTGATAATCAAGTATCTCAACTAAGACTTCTTCGTAAGAAAGGCTATCCTAAACTTCCATGCTTTCTAATGGGACAATAATAGCTTAATTACCAATTCTTCAATAGGGAAACATCAAACACTGGATGTACTGAGGCTAAATCTGTAGGCAATTTAATATCATAAGCCACCTTTCCAAAATGACTCAAGATTCTAAACGGGCCAACATATCAAAGACTGAGCTTTCCCTTCCTGCCAAATCTCTTCACTCCCTTCATGGTGAGAAATTTTAATAAACCAAGTCACCAAAATCAAACTCAAGATCTTTCATCCCTATATCTACGTAGGATTTTTGATGGCTTTGGGTTGTCTTTAGCCTCTTCCTAATCAATTGAACTTTTTCGATTGCATCAAACACTGAATTTGGTCCTATTACTGTAGCCTCACCTGCTTTAAACCAACCGATAGGAGACCTACATCTCCTCCCATAAAGAGCCTTAAATGGCTTCATATGAATACTGGAGTGGTAACTGTTGTTATAGGCAAAATCGATTAAAGGTAAGTGGTTGTCCCAACTTTCTTTAAGGTCAATAACACAAGCTCTCAACATGTCTTCTATGGTTTGAATAGTCCTCTCTTCCTAACCATGTGTCTGAGGATAAAAAGTTGTACTAAGATGAACTTAAGTACCAAGACCCTTTTGAAAAGCCTTCCAAAAGTGAGAGGTGAACTAAGTACCTCTATCTGAAATGATAGACAGGGGGATTCCATGCAACTTAACCAACTCTCTAAGGTAAATCTTAGCATAATCCTCCGCTAAATAAGAAGTGTGAACTGGTAAAAAATGAGCTTATTTGGTCATTCTATCTACAATGATCCATATAGAATCATGTTGACAATGCGTACGAGGCAACCCTGTCACAAAATTCATGTTCACTGCTTCTCACTTCCAAGTGGGAATACTGAACTCCTGCAATGTACCACTAGGCCTCTGGTACTCAACTTTAACTTGCAAAAAATTAGAACACTTAGCCACAAACTCTGTAATTTCTTTCTTTATACCATTCCACTAATAGATTTAACACTTTACCCCTAGTCGCGACAACGGTGCTTACGGTCACAAGTTACTACAAGTTCACCCATGAGCTAGTACCTGTTGTGAACACTGAATATCACAATAATAAAGGACATGTACAAAAAACAATAGATAAATCCATAAGGTTAGAATACTAAAAATATGATAATTCATAAGTTTGTAACTCCTAATAAAATACTAGAACACAACGGATAAGAATGATAAATTGACCAACTATCTAACTAACTGTCTAACTGTCTGAAAGCCTTTAATCTAATAGAGAAGTTGATGGGACAGGCCCTAATTGACTAAGTGAATAAAAAGTCAGAAATAACTAAATAAACATAATAGGTCCTCAATAGATGAGGACTTACCACTACTACTGCTGTTGAAGAGCTGGACTATCTAAGTATGGTCAGGAAACTAAGCGTCTAAACCTATGATTAAGACATAATAGCGCAAAGAAGAGTATGCGGTCAGTACTTTGAATGTACTGGTATATGCAATAAGGACAGGTTGAAATGCATAGGATATTGTACATTTCAAAATAAAAGGACTAACTATATAGCATGAGATAACTAAACATGAAAGCATAGAATTAGGTATATCTTGGAATGCAAGACCAAGCATATATATGTATACATTTTTTAAATAATTTGTAAACTAAAATACTAAAAATCTGATAACTGGATGACTGGTTATTTGTATGCTTATCAAGAAAACCTAAACTAAATTTTAGACTGAATACTACACTAAGACAATGGGAGGTATTAACTAACCGGCATGCCCCAATCTAAGCTAATCAGGGTCTAACATGTAACCCCAGTTCGAAGGGTGTCAGGACCATGCCATGGGTACTAACACTGGTTGTGTAGATCCACTAAACTAGTATCCTGAAGGACTAAGGACACACCCTATACTAGCAGGAAACTCATGTGATATGTGTCAACCCTAAACCGGCAGGAAGATATCCCACACCTACACTGGCTACGTAGTTTTGTAACTCAGGGATTGCTACTAAGGGTCAAACCTTAAACTGGTAGGATTGCTCCTATCCCTAGGTTTTATCAGTGTTGAATCCTACTCCCAACTAAATAACCCTATTTACTAGACTGAACTAAGCTTAACTGAGCAAACAACTAATCATAAGAACTAACTGATTCAAAATTCTCATGGTTTACATGAAATCATTCTGAACATACTAAAATTATGTAAACAACTAGGTATCGGGAATTCATAACCCACCAACACAGATTGGAAATAACCATAATAACATATAAAGCTTTAAAATCCATGGTAGGGAATCATTGCTCAAAAACCCAACATTTAGACATTTCATCAAACACATAAAAGTCATGAATTTAAGCATGGTAATGGGTAAAGCATGCAAGGACAACATGATTACAATACTAAAACCATGAATTAGGGATTTCAATATGAAGATTTCAATATTCAAAACATGTAATGGCTCATCCCATTAAAAATACTTGTAAACATAACTAAAAATCAGAATCAATAATAGCTTTATGAAGATAATTCAACTTGAACATATAAAAACTCATAATTTCAAACTAAATAGGGATTCTTGGACTCCATGGGTGAAAAGGGAACATCACACATACCTCAACTATCAAATTCATGACAATTCTGTGAATTTGAAACTTGAATTTCTTGATTGTTTGAGAATAGGTTAGGGTTTGTTCTTGAGAAAGGGGAAGGATTTCTTGAGAAGCTTTGTGATAAAAAGGGAAAATAATGCTCTTTAGATTACTAAAATTTGGTTTTACGGACTGATTTGGTGAAGGGAAAAGACCCAAATCCCCTTAAAATGTTGAAAATCAGAAGTTGGCCATGATGAAGGGCGCAGCGCGGGCTCAGGAGCGCCAGAATAAAGGGCACAGTACAGGCTCCGGTGCGGTCTAGAGAGGTACACTGGAGCCCACGGCATGGCTAATCCCAGTGTTACCACTATTTTGGGCTTACAAATAAGCCTTTACGCTAGTCCAAAAATTTTGCAACTCACCCAAGATGTACTTTTAACATACCCTATTATGAATCAACTCAAAAATCAAAGTTCTGAAGTCGAGAAGACCAAAAATAAAATCATCGAAGTTCAGGGGTCTTTGAAATGACTAAGCCCCCAACACTTAGCCAAATTTTTATGTTTTGGACCCCTTAACATGTAACTGAGAGCTTTAACGAGCTAAGACTTTTATGGGGTATTACAATCGAATAATGTAGGCCCCAAGTCAAATAGCATATAAGCATATTTGAAGCAAATTAAGAGGATACCTGTAATAACATTATAATAGGCTTCTACCTCGAGTATAGTAGGTATAGCATAGCACTGACTATGTCCATTCTTCGACTGAGTAACCCTGCGACCACCAAAATAAGCACCTCAACCTCTACCTCAAGCACCTCTAACACCACTTGAACTATGTCTAACTATAGATATAGGATTAGGGCAAGCTGAAGTTAAGAACTTTATTGGGCAAGACCCAATGCATGTCGAGGGTAATCCATCATGTAATAACCAATCTCATGAAATACAAAGCACTCTCTACTATTATTATCATGCTACAAGGGCCTCAAAGAACTAGAATGACTACCTTGGCTTGAAGAACCAATCTTGGAACCTCCACCCGTTTGACCAATCACCTAGCTACCAGAAGTCGCTAAACTAGAATTTTTACCACCTGGTCCCTATAAAATAGCCTGAACCAGCCTACCATGATAACTATAGGAACCTCTAAAATTGAAACCTCTACATCAGGAGATGTGTCCACTAAACTCACCATAAAGATGCACCTTCTTGGTACCTCTCTAAGTAGCCTAGATAATAGTCTTGGTCATCTTGGCATAATTAATAATACTTAAGAAAAAATCCCTTAAAACTACCATTTGAGTTATATCCAACTAATATGTACAATCTAACCCCTTCACAAACTTTCATATCCTTTCAGCTCGATAGAAATGCTAGCGATCGAGTATCTTGACAAACAATGAATATAGGCCTCATACTCAACAATAGACATTAATCCCTAACCTAAGTGATCAAACTCATGATGCATCGTATCTCTCAAACTATACGATACAAATCTCTCTAAGATGGCCGCAAACAATTGAGTCCAAGACATAGTAGGCAAACCCAAAGTTCTACAACTAGCAAACGACCTCTACCAATCCTTAGCAATATTCATTAACTAATAGGTCATATAAGTAACTCCATAAGACTAGAGGGATCCAAGAAAGTATTTTTTTCCTAGAAATCATCCTAAAACATATAGGCATCCTCACCAATAGCACCATGAACTTAGGTAGACCCAAGCAAATAAACCTTTTCTGATCATCAGAAGACATACTATAGATGAAGGTTGTACCCCTAAACTAGGAATACCATGATTAGATACTGGCACGAAAAGTAGAGAACCACTCAAATTCTAAGAAATAACATAAGCAGATGTTTGTACAAATAGTGAAACCACAATTGGATTTATAGAAACACCATGGGCAAATGTTGACACTAACAGCGATACCGTACTCAAAACTGGAGGAACACCAGGTGCACTCAAGGAAACACTATCCAAATGAGTTAGTAACTAAATCAGTAAACCCTCTTGAATTAGGGTATCAACTGAACCTGTGGGACCTGAGGGTGCCCCGCATGCCCTATTCAATGATCATCCCTAGAATACATAACCTTGGGCCCAGTAGAGGCCTTCTTAGCATTTTATCTAGCTATGATAGGTCCTCATGCTTATTCTCTACCTCTAGGATTTCCACAACCCCTATATTCCCCTTTAGTCTAAAATTCATCCTCGGATGCTTTCTTAGTATCCCAAGCCTCTTGAGATCTAGTACTTACCATCTACGCAGAAAAGAGCGGAACACAACTTAGAACATCGAGTAAGAATAACCTGCACGACTTAAGAATCAAAATAGAGAATTTATTTTCTAAATACATCGTATAGCCTCTCAAATATAGATATTAACATCTACATACCAGTCCATGAGATTCTACTAAACATCTTGCCGATTCACTTAAAAGATCGATAAACCTGGCTGTGTTGATATCACATCCCAAAAATAGGTCATGGTGGAAGTTATTGTGGCTTAACCTTGATAAGTAAGCGAATCACCCAAACTAATAAAGTAAAGTGAAATATGCAAAAACTATACACCAACGCAAGACTTTAAGAACAAATTCAAGGCCTAAAACATAAGTAAAGGAAAAAACCAAAAGAAATCTCATAAATCCCGAAAATTTGGATTCATAGTGTAAGAATATCTATTGTAATATCTAAAAATTGAAAATATATGTATCTACTCTAATAATCAAAATAAAGACAAATAAGAATAGATGAGGTCTAATTAAGCCCCAAACACTGGAGCGGATTAGTACCTCAAACTCTAGAAGTCTCTATATGAAATCAGTTGCCACATAAAGTACTCATACCAGAATCCACACCGAAAAGACACAATAGGGGTGAGTGCAGTACACTTGTATTCGGTAGGTATCATAGACCAACTAAGTTAAGTAGAAAATAAGATGAGTAAAATATATCATGAGCACTTCACCTGCAAGCATAAAAAAACCAAATGATAGCTCACACCATCTCTACTAACAGTTCTAATGTGTATAAGTACATAAAAACATAATTAATACAAATATAAAAAAATATACTAAAACTTAGCACAAGTCAAGGAAACCAAGGAAAATAACAAATATACAAATATAAATACAATGCAGTGCAATGTGTATGGAAGAATGATAATATCCATTACATGGATTTTCGTATACACCACCAAGCTCGCAGCTACCGTGTAAGACCCATGGGGGGTTCATAACCCCTATACTTTAACTCATATCTCAAGCCTACCTTGCCGATAAATGACCTCGGCAAAGGTTTTTAAGAAGAGAGTCATTTTCTTTCAAAATATTATTTCTCAATAGTATCAGTGTCTCATGAATGTATATGTATAAAAAGAGGTATAATGCTTATAATTAACTGAATATGATTATATCCAATTCATCCAACATGTATATCTATGCATATAAGCACTGAATTCAACTCAATATATCCATAATTCACGATCATCAAGTTTAATAAGGCACCACAAAAATAAATATGCATGTAAGATATTTTTTATATTTTATCAACCCTAAATCGAGTATTCTCTAATGTATTGACCCTCCAAGTCATTTTCAGTATTTTTACTTATTTTGTTGTTTAAAGCATTCCATAATCTACCCCAAGTCATTTATAACTTACATGATCTGACAGATCAGTCACCGGGTAGTTCATTTGATTTTTAGAACCAATTCCCTATTTTAAACTTTTGGTTGGTAAGAATTGGCTATCGGGCAAAAACTATAGTCAAATGAACTCATAAGCTAATTTTGATAATTATAATAGCTTTAAAACATTTATTTTAGGCTAGGAAGACCTTTGGTTTAGGTCCTAATATTTTCGGACTCCTTTTGAGTTATTGACCAAAAATTGAGAAAAATAGCCCTCGAGTGTGGGGCTCATTTTTTATCTAAACAACCTCGGATTGAAATTTCAAATGCACCATTGAGTTTGAGACATTGAATTTGATAAGCCTCTATATTTCATTTGTGTTTATGGGATTCTTTATGAATCTCGAGGGGTCGGTAGAGAATTGAAAAAAATTCAAGTCTTTAATTTGTGCATCCATTAAATCGACCCTTAGGGCACTTTAGCATAGGTCATTTAAGTGGCCAGCTGGTTGCTTAAGCGACCTGGCCTTGCCAGCTGAGGGTCGCAAAAGTAGAGGTTGCTAAGTGACTCCTCGTCTGTGTTAGCGGACTGGACAAATAGGGTGGGTGCGACTTAAGTGGTACTTGACCGCTTTAGCTATGGTCGCTTGATGTTCCATGATTTTATGGCACTTTTGATGCTTAAAAATAGGAAAATATGAAAATACTTAGGCCATTTTTTCAGATATGATATATGTTTATGTGTATGTTGCGGGGAAAGTAAGTTATGAGTGAATTAGATCAAAAATAGAAGAAAAAGTCTTAAAATGAAACTTTTTGACTGGACTACGAGTCATTGGGTGACTATACGAATCATAGCCCAAGTCATGGTGATAACATTGAAAGTTGTTTATTCTAGGAGTAAAGTTGAGGCTGACTACGACTCGTTAGGAGTGACAATGATTCGTGGTGTGAGTCGTTCTAAGCACATTCACAAAAAGTCCCAAAGAGAGCCAAGTAAAAGCCCCAGTGAAAATGAAAGAAGACTACGAGTCTCATGATAGGATACAACTCATAGTGAGGAGTCATTCTAACAATAGAGAAAAAACTTATGAAATAAGAAAATCCACTAGAGTGACAAGAAGTCCAGCCAAAGACTCGTAGGTCCTGACCATAAGTCATTATCACCAAGTGCAGAATAGAGACAACAAATTCGACAATGAGTTATTGTCAGTCCAGATGACTCGTTATCTGAGGCATATCCACTGCCAACTTTATTTTCCTATTTTATTTTGTTTAGGTTTTCTTTATTGTTTTGAGAAACTATAAATACCCATTAGATACTCATGTAATAAGTTATGCACTTTATACTCTTAAAAACATATTTTGATTTCAAGATTGACTTTTGATCTTAGAATTCTCATATTCTTGGTTTTTGGTTGATTAAGTAATTCGAGACTTCGAGTTTTGTTCGCCAATTATTTGTGAGATTATTCACAAGTTTTCTCTACTTCAGCAAGTTCGAGAGACATATTTGACCTATTCTCTGTGATATTGACCCCAACCTAGTTGGGTTTCTATAATTTGATAGAGACCACATAGTATTTTCTTGAAGGGTATAGCTTCAGTGTCATTAAATTTTGGCATCACTGTCGGGGAAGTACGATTGTGAATTTATTGATTGAAGTTATTGATGTTTTTGTGTTTTACTTCTATTCTTTTTGGGGCATACGATGATGTATGCTCAGTACCAAGAATCAAGGAAATCTCTTGATCCTATTTGATCTATAGCCAGGAAGAATCCTACAATAGAATCATAAGATGCATAACACGTTTGAGACGGTCATCATGAGCTACCTCATGATGATTCATAGGACTTATTTGCCCCACCTCCTTAGGATAAATTAGACCAAACCACTAAGAAGTTATTAGTAAAGGAGAATAGAGGAGATATAATAAGGCTACCCAGCGTGTAGCTCAAGAGACAAAAACCATTAGTTGATTGTCAAGCAAAACTCGACAGAGGTAAAAGAGATAGAATTCAAATACCCCTAATTTTTTAGTACTACCAGCATATAAAGATCCAAATGAAGACGTGGGGTATGTGGATCCTATAGAAACAGGAGATATCATTCCTACTGCATTACCCTAGGGTGTGAAGTTCAACATTACTAGTGTTATAATCTAATTGTTGAATCTGAAAGGTGTGTTTGTTGGCTTGCCGACTGATGACGCAAATGTGCACCTCAAAAATTTTGTTGGAATTTGCACTTCATACACTATATTTTGGATAGATCAGGAATCTCTCAGACTCAAGTTATTCCTATTTTCTCTAAATGGTGAAGCATCATTATGGTTAGATAAACTACCTTGTGGGTCCGTTACTACTTGGAACAAATTAGGAAAGTAGTTTTTAAACCATTTTTCCCTCCATCCAGAATGCTATGGTTGAAAATTGAGATCTATAATTTTAGTCAGTTACATTCTGAATCGTTGTATAAGGCAGGTTTTGATTTAAGAAGAAGTTGATGATGGTTTCTAATCATAAAATTTCGAGGAGAAATTTACTGGAGATTTTCTTTTGTGCCTTGAATACGGATCTGAGGTGATTTTATACACTTTGGTATCATTATTTTAGCTTATTTCACCTTATTTTGAGAGTAATTCGTGTGCTTAACGTGTTCATATTGATATAAATAAACATTTAAGTGTCCAAGTGAGTGATTACAATGTCCAAAGTATTTTTTTCAAACAAGTTTGTGCTTACTTGAGTAATTTAGAGTTTAACTCGGAAAACTAGTTTTACTATCTTGAGCTAGGTGTGTGTCTAGTTGATCTCGGTGGATTCTAATGTGTTTAATTTATTACAAATATTTTAATGGTGTAATTATGAGCGGAATAACTTGTTTGTAATGTGCAAATTTTAATTTGATTAAGTCAAGAGTCGGAATAATAAGTGAAAGATCATTGCAAAGTTGTCTTATCTTAGCTCTTGTTTTGATTTGTCGTTGAGAATATTGTATTGTTTTGATCTTTAATATGTGGTGTGTGATATTAGAGGAGGCTTGATGAACTCAACACAGTGATATATTGATGATAAAATGGCTCAAAATTCATTAGAAATACACTACAAAAGGCATGAAAAAAAAGAGGGACGTTCAATACTTAACCAAATTTTTTGATGTAAATTTCAGTGAGATGATGCGAAGTCAACGCATCTCGTCGATGTGTTCAACGCGTTGAGCAACGCTTTCCATCGATAAATCTTGCAGGGCAATTAAAGACAGACGAAACAGCTGGGCTCATGTCCTATTTTCAATTACTTTGGCATGCAATTCAAGAGGAACTGGGGAATATTTTGGTTGACATTGACCATTTCCTAGTCACATATAAATTAGGATATTAGTATAATGCTAATTAACATTATTTTATTATATAAAATACAGCTGGAGACAACCATATACTTGGAAAAGGATTTGGTCAAATTGAAATATAATATATATATATACACGTAGAGTGGACGATTTTGGGGGAACACCTGGACACTTTGGATTATTTTGGAGGGGTGCTACACGGATTTTTTGTGGTTTCTAATTTTTATTTTAGCTTTTAATTTTCATATCATGTATTCAAATATTTGAATCGTGATTATGAATATTATTGGCTAAAGCCCTCTTTTCAGGGTTAAAGTCGAGAACATGATTACTAATGTTTTGGATTAAATTCTTTAATTTTGCTTATCATATTTGGTTGTTTGTTTTTTCTTGTTTTTATTATTTTATGGATTTAGCACCCATAAAATACATATATTGTCGACCTTTTGATCTCGGAAAAGGGAATACGGAGATAGAACATGGAAATAAACAAAGTTTGAATTTTTATTCTTTTATAAATTAAAGAATTAAACTTAGCATCTAGGACAGGGATGTACTTAGATGCCTTACTTGATTCATACGTAGGATGATAGCTTTAATTCACTTAATTAGATTATTACATCCCCGCTCAACGATGTAGTTGTAATGTCCAAATTAGGTAAAAGATTAGAGGTTGGAAAACTATGATCATGCAATAAACTCTACGAATCAATAACCAAGATAGGCAAATTAACCGACGAAATTCAATAACATAGTATGATTGTTTGAAGTGCTTTAACCCTGGGCTTTACTCCATTGATTGTTCCAAGAATTTAATTTTTGTATTATTTATTTTATTTTTAATTTACAAAAATTACAAACTCTCTTTTTGGTTACTCTTGCACTAAATTAATCTAAACTGTGAACTAGAATTAAATCATTGTTAAATCAAGTCTCTATGGGATCGATATTCGGCTTTATTGAAGGCCACTATATTACTTGGTAGACCATGTACACTTGTGTGGCCACTTGGGTGCTGTCAAATATCAGTTCCAGAGCAATGATGGATACAATTACTTGCAGAGTATTAATGAACCTGTTTTAGGAAAAAGCATTAGATATTTTAGATCGAATCTCTCTTACCAACAGAGGGTGGCATACCTAGGAGGCAGAAAGAGGTGTCTTCAATTATTTCATAGGTGATTCCAATAATCCTAAAGTGGTCGGTGATTCAGTGTCTCAAGAGGTCGCACAACTGAGGACAGAGATTAGGTTACTGTCCAAATAGTTTGTAATAATGAGTTCTGAGAAGGTGAACGTCATGGGAACACAAGGTAAGGCTTCTAGGTCATATGATTTGGATGTTGATGAAGAGTAAAAATATCCAGATAGAGAATTGGCAGGTTTCTGATCTAAGGTACAATCATCTACTCTAGACAATTAGAACTCTAGGCAAGGGAATCAAGGTTAAAACTACTATAAGGATAGATATAGGGATCATAACAAAGAGAGATATGGTGACTGGAGACATAAGGATGATTATAAGGAGAAGAGTGGTGCATATGTTCCATCGAGGAACCGTGACACTGAGTCAAGAATGGAGGCTATGTTATCAAAGCTATAGTAAAGGATCAGAAAAGTCAGGGAAGTTGCCTTAAGGAGATTAAGGCAGACATTTTAGGTTTGACCCAAAAAGTGGAATTGCATATTATTGTGATCAAGCAACTTGAGAATCAATTTGATTAGATATCACTAACCTTGAATCGACATCAACCAAGCACCCTTTTGAGTAATATGGTATAGAATCCTAAGAACGACAATCACTGTTTATCCATCACTACTCAAAGTAGAAAGGCCACCATTGATCCTCCCATGCCTGTAGTTGATGAAGCAAGGAATAATGTTGTTGATGTAGATGAGGTACCTGAAGTGGAATCTCAAAAGTTGGTGACTGGTGGGGAGTCATCATAAAAATCGATAGGTGTTGACAAAAATATTGAGATGGATAAAGTAAAAGGGAAGGTAAAAGACCCTGTGTTGAATACCATTCCACGACCTCCCCCTCCTTTTCCGGATATTGAAGAAGAAACAAGAGAAACAAAAATATCAAAAGTTTTTATCATTGTTAAAAGAAATGTCTGTTAATATTCCTTTTGTAGAGGCATTGAAGTAGATGTCTGGCTATGCTAAGTTCATGAAAGATTTGGTTACTAGAAAGCAGATGGTGATTTTTGAGCCTGCTAATAATTTGCATCATTATAGTGTCATCACTTATCGATCAATGGTTGAGAAGAAGGAGGACCCTAGAGCATTTACTATTCTATGAGGTTATTGATGGTTGACTGAACTGTATAGAAATTGGTTGGTATTTTGTGTGATGTTTTGGTGAGGGTGGCATCCTTCATATTCTAAGATAATTTCATGATCCTTAACTGTGAGGTGGAATTTGATGTCCTTATTATCTTTCATGAGATTGGTGTTCATGATTGATCTTGTTGATGATGATGTAGTGACTATGCCTATTAAAGAGAGACCTAGGATTGAGGCATTAGCAGTGGTAATCATGAACTTTGATAGCAATGACATTAATGAGTACGATGAGATGGTGAGCACATTGTATGGAAGAGGTTCTTAAAATTATTCTTTGAAGAAGCTAGATCTTAATCTGAAGAATAGAACCACTCCTCCAGCTCGACTATCTATTGAGGAGCCACCAGTTTTTCAATTAAAGGCCCTCCCATCTCACTTGTGTTATGTATTTTTAGGAGTCGATAATACCTTGTTGCTGATTTATGGGTCAAAGCATTGATTTTAGTGTTGTAGAGGTTCAAAAGGGCCATAGGATGGACTACTATAGACATTGTGGGGAGTTTACTCGGCATTTACACTCATAAGATATAGCTTGAACCGGAGTGTATACTCAACATCAAGCACCAGTGTAGGTTGAATCCTCCTATGCAGGAGGTAGTGAAGAAAGAAATCATCAAGTGGTTCGATGCTAGAGTAGTTTACCCCATTATAGATAGCAAGTGGGTCAGCCCGGTTCAATATAGGGGTGGGACCGTTATGGTCCGTAATGAGAAGAATTAACTAGTACCCATGAGATCAGGTACTAGATAGAGAGTATACATAGATTACAGGAAGTTAAATACTTGGACTCAAAAGTAAAATTTTCCTATGCCATTCATGGATCAGATGCTTGACAGATTAGCAGGCATGGGTTGGTACTATTTTCTTAACGGGTACTCAATATAACAATCAGATTTCTATTAATCCCGAGGATTAGGAAAAGATAACTTTTACTTGCCCTTATGGGACTTTTGCACTCAAAAGGATGTTGTTTGGATTATGCAATTCTCCTGCCACCTTTCAGAGATGTATGATGTCCATATTTTTTGACAAAGTGAAAGACACTAAAGAGGTACTCATGGAATATTTTTTGGTAGTTAAGGACTCCTTTGATAATTTCTTAGCCTATTTGGCCAATGCACTCCAAAGATGTAAGGAGTATAATCTGGTGCTTAATCGGGAGAAGTGACATTTTATGGTGAAGGAAGGTATTTTCCTTGGTCATAAAATCACAAAAAGGGTATTGAGGTGGAACTGGAAAGATAGACGTGATTGAAAAATTACCTCAATAGGTCTCAGATAAAGGTATCCAAAGCTTTTTAGGTCATGTTGTCTTTTATAGGAGATTCATCAAGGACTTCTCTAAAACTGATAATCCTCTATGTAAGCTTTTATAAAAGGAGGTGAAATTATATTTGATGATGCATGTCTTAAGGCCTTTTAGTGCCTTAAGGAAAGGTTGATGTCGACTCTCATTATTATGCCCCCTGATTTGTCTTTACCATTTAAGGTTATGTGTGATGCTAGCGGAGTGGCCTTGGGAGAAATCCTTAGCCAAATATGTAAGAAAATCCTTCACCTGATCTATTTGACAGTAAGTCATTAAACCCCACACAGAAAGCTATACAGTCACTGAATGGAGTTACTTGTGGTGGTTTTTGCCTTTTAGAAATTCCTGACCTATCTGATAGGGACCAAAGTCATAGTACACACAGATTATGCCGCTTTGAGGTATCTAATGTTGAATAAGGATGCTAAATTAGAGTTGATATATTGGGTCCTCTTGTTGCAAGATTTTGACTTCGAGGTAAAAGATCAAAAGGGCACCGAGAACCAGGTTGCAGATCACTTATTTCTCCTTGAGGGAGAGGCAATGCAAAAGTTAGGGGATGCGCTTGACATTAATGATACTTTTCCAGATGAGCGGGATTTGACAGCATCTCAAGACTTAATCCCCTGGTTCACTGACTTTGCCAACTTTTAGGCAAGTAATCTTATTCTGGAAGATTTGTCATTCCAGCAAAAAAAGTGGTTCATGTATAAGGTGATAAAATTTTTCTAAGAGGATCCTTATCTCTTTTGAATTTTTACGGATGGTGTTATTCATATATATATTCCTGAGGTGGAGATGATGAACATCCTTAAGGCTTTTCTATCATCGTTAGTTGGGGATCATCATGGTGGTACCCACAAAGACCACAAAATTCAACAATATAGGTATTATTAGCTTACTATCTACAAGGATGCTCATGACTATGCTCAAGTTTGTGACCAATATACACGACAAGGCAACATCTCATGGAAACATGAACACCCCATTACACCTATTTTGGAGTTGGTGTTGTTTGATGTATGGGGACTTGATTTCGTAGGTCCGTTTATGAGCTTATTTGGGATGAAGTATGTTATAATGGTAGTCGACTAAGTTTTGAGTAGGTGAAGGTGGTTGCGCTTCCCAACAAAAGGGTTGAAGAGTCATTGTATTCTTGTAAAAAACATATTTTCTTGATTTGGCACTCCACGTGCTATTATCAGTGATGGTGGATCGCATTTCTGCAATTGTATTTTCAAGGCCCTACTCAATAAATATGATATGAAGCATAAGGTGGCAACGCCTTACCATCCTCAGATAAGTGGGCAGGTTGAAGTCACTAATAGAGAGATCAACTCTATATTAGCGAAGACTAAATGCCAACTGGACTTAATTGTTAAGGAAATTAGATTATTCTTCGTAGTCCTACTAAACAACTTTTATGACCCCCATAGGTGCCTCCCTATATCAGCTTGTATGGAAAGGCATGACACTTGTTGGTTAAACTTGATCACAAGGCACTATGGGCATTGAAAACACTTAATTTGGAATGTCATAATGCAACTAAGTTGACGTTGAGCAAGGTGAATGAGTTGGATAAATTTTGGCTTCATGCTTATAAGAGTTCTGCACTATACAAAGAAAATATGAGGTTGTATCATGATAACAAAATCGAGAAAGGAGAGTTTGCGCTCGGTGATTTGGTCTTCTTGTATAATTCAAGACTTCACTTGTTCCCTACCAAGTTGAAGTCTAGGTGGTATGTACCATTCATCATGGTTCGGGTATTCCCACATAGTGCAATCGAGTTGGAATATGATGGTGCAACTGCATTCAAGGTAAATAGGAAGTGGGTGAAGCATTATATTGGAAACCCTGATGAGGTAAAAGTACATGTGGGCACTGCATGGGAGGCAATACATGTTTTGTACTTATTACATTATACGATAACTTGTGTGTTCAATGAGTAGGGTTAGAGATTGCAGAAAAAACTAGAAAATTTTCTAGTGCCAGGTCCCTACTAGGAACCCTACGAGTGGAAGGATCACTATATCACACGTTACCAAAGTCATGGCAAGCTCGATTCTAGACCACTCTCAGGTAAGTGTTATCTAGAGTCATAATAGCTCTCAAAACAAATCGTTGTCGATGAAAATGACTTGTCACATTGAGTCGTTATGACTGGAGAACCCAGGTAAGGTTCCAGGAAAAACGAAAAGAGTCTACGACTCGTAGCTTGTGGCTACGAGTCATTATGAAGTCTCATTGTTAGGCCCGACATTGTGGGCCAAATAGGTCAACCCAACCCAATGGGATAAAATAAAAGAAAATAAAATCCCATAATTGATTATCCTTCCATTTCAAACATATGTGACTCCCTCCATTCCCATAACCATTCTTAAACTCTTAAAATACACCCCCAAATTCATCCCTCAAACATTAAAATCAAAGACCAATCTTTCCAAAATTCTCTATTCTCAAGAACAAAAAGGGCAACACCCAAAAAATTCAAAGAATCAAGCAAGTTACCTCTATCATCCAAGTAAGTATTAAAGCTTTAATGTTATACTTTGAAGTTGTTCCAAAATTATGGTGAACGAAATGCCTGAATTGTATGTTTCAAATTGTGCTAAGGATAAACCCATGTATTTGGTCTTGAGAAATAGCAATAAACTAAAAAGATGAGAATAGGCTGAATTCAAAATGTGGGGATGAATTAGGAGTGTGTGGTACATGTTAAAACCATGGAGAAGTTTGAGTACCCATATATGAAAAAAATCAAAACTCAAGCCCTCTAAACCTCCATGTAACAGTAGCTACGGGACTCATAACTAATTGTAGAGTCACCTAATTAGTTGTTATGTAACTCATAGAAACTAGGAACATGAGTGCAAAGAGGATTTTGGTTTTTGTTTACACAAGGACTCACACTACAAGTCATTGCCTTACTATACGCCTCGTATTGACTGGGCAAGGGAATGCATTAAGGAAAATTTTTTAGTCAGACTACGAGTATTGGTGATGAGTCATTTTATGACCCAATGACTTATTGGGAGGACTTGTAGCCTGACTGGTAAATGATTCATATACCTCCTTCCACCCTATAAGCCTCAGTACAACTTGTAGCCTCTGTAATGAGTTGTACCCTGACTCATAGGGTACCCAATAACTAAGGCACACTTGTCCATTTTTCTTGTTTTTTTTTCATTTCTTAGGATTAACTACCTTGTGTGCTTCAACAGGTACCAGTGGCACCCAAGAACGATTCTACCAAGAAGAAAACACCAAAGATGCAAGCCCACCCACCCCATTCCCATGCCCTCTTACTTGTCATCTTAGGAATAAAGCCACTGATAAAGATTCAAGTGGCTCCATTAAAGAATATCCACTTGAGAGGCCGTGGAACCAAGGAAGAGACTACCTCGGGGCTTTAAAGCTACTCCTCCTGAATACTTACCTCTACTAACTATGCAAAGGATAAAGAATCCTAGCCAATCACCACCACAATCATAGTCCTAATTTGAAGAGGATGATGAGTTATATTCTGGCCCCAAGGATGAGTATGAGGAAGCTGATGATGGAAATAATGGGTCAGAGAATGGAAATCTGAGAAAGAAGGGTCTGATAAGGAGGATAAGAAAAGTAAGTCTAGTGATATCCCGATAAAGGTACCACATCCTCCCCCACCTGCTAAAATACTACAAATTGAGACTGCCCTAGTGCCATCGTTAATCGATAGGGGTACCATGGGATGCAGGAATTATAGAGAGAGACAGCACCATCACCCCTTCCACTCAAAGATGAAAGAGAGGGTTCTACTTAATGCCCAAGATAAGTACGAAACGAATGTCTGAGATGCCTAACTTTGAGGCTTGTTTCAAACAATATCACTTTGGGTGGTAACTGGGGCTCCAAGATAGTATAGCCCAACATTAGTGTGGGAGTTTTATGTCGCTTACTCGATGAAGCTAAAATGAATTTACCCATCAGGTAAATTATGGAAAGGTGGTGACCCCTTGGTTTCAGTTCTGATCAGAGGTGTTTAAGTAAACATCGCAATACAGACTATCTCTAGGTTTTTACATGGCCTAAATTCTAGTTGCCAGCTAACACTATTGAGATTGATCACTTCCTGGATTAGATGTGAAAAGTAAAGACAAAATAGATTGGTTCAGAAGATAAGTCTTCTCAATTCCACTAGATGGCCGAGATAAATTATATGGTATAGAAGAAGGCACCTTAGGTGGTTAGACCTTCGACATGGATCATGAAGGGTAGTTTGGATGCTAGTGTGTCATTGTTTGGGTCCCATAAATAGGGATAATATGCTCATCCTGATCAAGTTGCCCTGGTTGTGAGTATCATGGAGGGATATGAGATCGACGTAGCCAAGATTATAGTTTGGAAGAGTCATGATCGTGTGATGAGCATTGACACAGACTTAGCCTTCCCATGCATATTGATGCAGCAGTGTTTGGATCAGGGTATGCCAGATATCCCGAGTGTGGATCAATTTTTCCACGATCGAAGGACCACTGATTTGGGTTTGATTTGGGATTTTGCTAACCATATTTTGAAAGCAAAAGTGGGGACCACTTTACTCTAGGAGGTATTTTAGGCTAAATGGCATAGTATTGACACTCTGGGGTCGCCGATATTGGTGAGACCTCTGTTGAGACTGCCCAGTCTGATCCTTAGACCTCGATAAATATAGTTGGTACCTATTATATTCCGACTTCGACTCTTAATGTAAGGCTATTTATCTGTATGCAGCCTCTGTTGGTTATACTCTAGTCCTGTAGGCCTTCTTAATTGATGTGCTTAAGAGATTGGTGAAATTAGAACAACGAGTGATGAATATTGAGCAGGGGGTAAAATCATTGGTTAAGAGGGAGATCTAGAGTGAGATTCAGGGGATGCAGACTCGGTTTAATGAGTTTGCGAGGTGGATTAGCCAGAAGCTAGTGGGCATTTAGGTCCCAAATTTGGCTGGTGTGCATGAGGAGCTAACCATGTTCAGGTTTGTGATAGAGGACAAGTATGTGAGGCCATTCCTTACTTACTCTATTATTAATGAGATCCAAGTTAAGGAGGTTTTGGATATTTTAGGCACAAAAGAAAAAGACTAAGCTGTTGAGGAAGCTGGTGGTGAGATACCAAAGAAAAAGATAAGAGAAACAAAAAGAGTGATATTGAGGTGTATAAGGTTTCCAGTGTTCAGTCTATGCAAGATCACCAGATGAAGGTTTATGGGATGGCAGCGAGAGCTAGTAGCTCTTGAATGGTAGATATGACAGCTGCGGATGCAGCATATTTGAGTAGAGGCACTGTTCTGCCTCTAGAGGTACTATTAAGCAAACTAACCATCGTCTGTTCCACTACTGATGTGAGCATCTCAATCACCACTAGGACCAGTGCTACTGATAATAGTGGGAGCCATTCTAGGACCCCTTATGCTAAGACATCATAAGTCGGTGCCTAGTGCACCCAGGTATGTCCTCATTCCCTGTTTTTACTATATAGTTGCACTAGGGATAGTCCATATGCTTTAGTTGGAGTGGGGGTGTATCACAGCCGCCGTAGATTTTTATTATCATGCTTCATTTTCCATCATCACAATATGATTGTAGAACTAGCATGTCAAGGAAGTATTGTGTCGTATTGTGTTTTGTTTTATGATGTTTTGTGTTGTTTTGTTTAACTAGGTAAAAAATGAGTACCTAAGGCAGTTGATGGTGTATATTGATTTTGCTTAAATTGTTTTTGAAAAATATGATAACCCTTCAAAATATGTGTTTTAAACTGTGTGATGTGTGTATATATATATATGACCATTATGAATCTCATTATGGCATTAGGATTAGGTACATGATAATCATAGCTAGCATTTGCATGAACCAAAGAGATAGAAGTATGGATGCAACCCCGTGCCATATGTGTGTGAGATGCTTACTTAGTTGCCATTGTGTGTTGAAACTAGAACTTTTTCGATTGGTTTTTCCTAGGTTGTAGGATAGTTGGTTAATAAACAAGCATAGGCCGTTCTTGAAATTAGTCCACTTTTAGCCTAAATAACCTTTCGAATGTGAATAAGTATCCCTCGATCCCTATTTTATGCCTATATAGACTATTTTTCTTGTTTCACTTTCCCATTAAAATTACAATGAACCTATTTTGGTTGTGGTCCTCCTTGGACATTGTGCACCATAACTAATGCAAATCTCATAAGTTGAGGGTGGCTATTATAGGGGTGTATGATAAAAGTGGGTATGAAGAAGGTTGTAAATAGGAGAGAAGAGAAAGTAGGGCTAGGTGTGGTAGAAAAAGAAAAAAAATAAAAAAAAGCAAAAATAAAAAGAAAAAAAAGAATAAAATAAACTACACCCAACCTTGAATAAGCAATAAAAAAATAAAAAGGGAGAAATAAGGGCGGAGTGAAAAGAAAAGTTGATTGATATGCGGACCCCGTAACATAATTGTAGTGCTAATGAGACTTAGTCACTAAATTTCCAAATGTACCATACCAACCCTCAAGCCTATGTTACAAGCCGAGTAAAAGTCCTATAGTGATCCTAACCTAACTGTCTGAAAACTAAGGTAATGAAAATAAGGGCAAGCCTATAGTATTCTGAGCACATTTATGTAACTACTTTGTGAGTGTGAGTATCTCGTGATCATCCCCATATTAACATGCATGAGTTATTTGAGAGAGTGGGACTTTTTATTGTGAGGGAACTTGGGTTGTGTTGCTAGTTTCTTATTTGTTTGGGTAGTGTAGTTTGTAAAAATGTGTGATTGTTTGTTAATAATGTAATTCCAAATCGTAATTCCTTTGTGTTATGTTGTTATGCTACATAGATTCGCATAGTTGGTTTTGAAAAATCTGAATAAGAAAGGGTGATGTTTTTAAGCTAAATTTGAGATTAACTGGCATAGGTTTCTTAGATTTCACTTGGTTTATCATTGTGTGTTGTTTTTTATGTTTTTGTTGCCTGAGAACATGCAAACGTTCTAAATTGAGGGTGTCGATTAGCCATTATTTTATGGTACTTTCAATGCTTAAAACTATGAAAATATCCAAATACTTAGATATTTTGTTAGATATGATGTGTGTTTGTGTGTTTGTATGTATGTTGCATGGAAAAAAGGTTGGAAGTGATTGGATCAAAAATAGAAGAAAAGGTCTAAAAATCAATCTCTCTAACTGGACTATGAGTCATTGGGTGACTATACGACTCATAGCCCAAGTCGTGGTAATAACAGTGAAGGCTGCTGATTTAAGAAGTAAAGGTGAGGTTGCCACAACTCGTTAGGAGTGATAATGAGTCATGGCGTGAGTCTTTCTGAGCAAATTTGCAAAAAGTTCTGAAGAGAGACAAGTTAAAGCCCCAGTGAAAATGAAAGAAGACTACGAGTCATCATGATAGGGTACGACTCGTAGTAAGGAATCATTCTAACAATAGAGAGAAAAGTCCTGAAAGGTGTACATCCACTGGAGTGACAGTAAGTCCATCCAATGACTCATATGTCCTGACCACGAGTCATCATCACCAAGCACAGAATAGAAACAACGAAGATAATAATGAGTCGTTGACAGTCTAGATGACTCACTACTGAGGCGTAGATACTTGCGACTTTATTTTTCTATTTTGTTTTTGGTTAGTTTTTCTTTGTTATTTTGAGAAACTATAAATACCTATTGGATACTCATGTAATAGGTTAAAAACTTTATACTCTTACAAACATATTTTGATTTCAAGATTGACTTTTGATCTTGGAATTCTCTTGTTCTTGGTTTTTGGTTGATTAAGTAATTTGAGACTTTAGGTTTTCTTCGTCAATTATTCGTGAGACTATTCATATGTTTTCTCTATTGAATTCCATGGATTGTTTCACAACTATGAACGACTAATTGCCTTAGCTAAGGTTGTGGAACCCCGGCTGAATAACGAAGTAGGGGAAGTGTAAGATTCTTCTAGATCATTTTTTACACTTGCATTGTGCTCTTCTTTAGTTTAATTTCTTTCTTAGTGGTGGCCAACTCTAAGAACCCACCTTTATTTAAGATCATCTTCATAAGAGAGATTGATATTGGGAAAAGAAGATTACAACAATGTTTTGAGGCTATCAACCCCTATCTAATAACTTGATACCCATAAGATTATAGTTAAACTAGGATTAAATACAAGGGTTATCAAGGCGACACCCTGAGACTCACAAGGTGAAGGGTGAGATTTACCAATGCATTCACAAGACGATTGGTGATACCTAGCTTTTTAGATTCTAAATGTTTGGTGGTGAGATTGTAAGATTGAGCATGAGAAACCTACTAAGTAGGAATCTTTGTGTTCAACTCATATTGTTTACAACCAAAAGCATTCACAAGTAGTCATTTTTTACTATTTGATACCAAATTTCCCCTATTTACTTTATTACATTTCCAGCTACTTCAGTAAGTTTAAGAGACAGATTCAACCTATTCACTGTGGGATCGACCCCAACCTAGTTAGGTTACTATAATCTTACAACGACCACATTGTATCTTCTTGAGGGTATAGTTTGGGTGACATCACCGCTTTAGTGGTCAATGGTCTAGTTTAGGGACACTTGAGGCCATTAAATGCCCTAATGAGCCTAATTTTCTCCCTCTTTTCCTAGTGGATCTCTAAAAAGTGTGAAAAATTGGTAGAGCATTTATTAGGTGATTTTGGTGTGATTATGATCGAAGATTTCTCATTTTTTCATCAAAATCTCGATAAGTTTTCATCAAGTTCATGGTCAATTTCTCAATTGTTTTCTAAAATCCCTATATTATTAGTGGGTTGATTTTAACACCAATTAAGCTCAGAATTTACCCATTCTTAGGGTGTTCCTTGAGCATAGAGGAACATGTTGACTATTTCAGAAGTGTAATTCTGCAAATAGGCCCTAATTGGGATTTCTATGTAATTTTGGACCCAAAGAATGAAAACACAATATGGATACAATTTTTCTCATATTGATTAGTAGATTATCAATTTGGTATTATGGTATCATGTTGAAGCTTCTCGAAAGGGAAAATCAATGATTTAGTAGATTTCACCGAGCTTTTTTTGACATCCAAGTAGGCTAGGTTCACCTTTCTTATAGATTGGGATAAATTGTAGTATATTTATAATAATGTTCTAGATATAGGTTGGAAATTAGGTCTTGGAGGTATATTTAGTATAATTTGGAGCTTTTGACCGATTAAAGAACCGTAAATTAGGCATGATTGACCTAGTTCTCATTTTTTGGGTAAAATTTCAATCTTAAGATTAAATGTGGATTAATTAAGATCTAGTTATGAAAATAGATTCCTTACCCTAGTTTGGCGTAGAATTTAACTTTGAATAATTAGGGATTAGAAGTTGGTCCCTCTAGCCCACCTTAAGCCAGGACTACTATTAGCTCCTTCTAGACTTCATAGAAATGTTATCTCTTCTAAATATACATTCTAGAGTTTGATATGGATAGATATATTATGCTTTACTCTATATTGGTACTTGGGTGATAGTATTAGTTTTTGTTCGAGTTTGGCTATTGAAGACATTGAGTTCTAGTTTAAGTATGCCAAATTATAATATGAGTTTCATTTCATGTCCGGCGTAAAATGATATGAGTTTTGGCTCAAGTCTGGTAAATTATGATATGAATTTTGGTTCAAGTCTGGCAGATGATGATATTAAGTTTTGATTCAAGTTCGGCATTGAGAGGTTATTTATGACGTGTACAAAATTGGTTCGAGTCCAATGATTTTGGAATGGAATGATTTACGTTTTTGACTTTGAGATATGGGTATTTGATATAATTCTTATTATTTACTTCCTTTTTTACTGTACCCTTTGAGCTTACGGGGGCCCGCATTAGGTTATTTAATTTTCTGTAGCTAATGCTTATGGGGGCAGTCTTATAGCAATAGTTATGCTTTTGTCCCTAATATTATTGTTTCAGTTATTTATTATAGTAATGGCACGTTATTCCTGGTTTGTACTCTTACCTTGACTTAGCTTATTTATCTCGCATTTTATTATACTTAGATTATGATTTTGCTGAGTCGAGTGATGATACCTACTAAGTACTCTTGGCTTTAGTGCTCATACTACTCTTCTATGCCTTCTTGGTGCAAATTCAAGTACTAATTATTGCCTTTGATGGTGAGATTCATGTCAGTCTGAGTTTAGAGACAGGGTGAGCTTGCAGAACTAGAGTTAATTTTTTCTCCTTCTTCTATTTTCACTAGTCTTTTCATTTTTTAGACTGGTGTATATTTGACTACTATGGTACTCGTATTATTTTACATTAGTGGCTCTTATACCAATACTACTGGTTGTGGGATGTTGTTACTTATTTTATTTCTCTACCCTTATAATATCATCGATGATTATTGGTTGTTAGCCTTATATATGTATATTCTTGGCATTTATGCCATTTTCTGCCAAATAGCTGATTACTTAAAGTTTTGTGCTATGGATTTGGCATACCTATTGGTGGGGTAAAGTAGGTGTCATCAAGACTCGTAATAAAATTGAGTCGTGACAATTGGTATCAAAGTCTAAGTTTACTAGTATTGTTGATACAAAAGCAAGTGTCTAGTAGAGTCCCACAAATCAAAATAATGACATACGTTTCTTATATTTGTGAGGCTATATTATATTCTTAGGATATATTCACTTCCCTCACTCATTTTGTGCTAAGAATCTATTTTGGTTTCTAAAGATTCTTTTTATTTCACTCTTTCACAAATAGCTAGGACACATGTTACTACTACACGAGATGAGAACCCCGAGTATGCGACTAGGGATGGGCCAGGGTCAGCCCAGTATCCATCGAGGTTTATTTTTTCTTCATTGATCAGAGATGAATTAGTTCATCTCTTGGGGTTAGTTAGTAATGCACCATCAACTGGTGCACATTCTACAAACCAAAGTGGTACAGAAATAGGTTATGCCTCCTAAAGTTAAGAAGGTAGCGATAAGAGGTCATGTTATAAGGTCAATTTTAGTGGGAGCAGAGTAGCTCACAATTTAGAGGCAACAGTTCGTAGGGTAGGTACTTATTGTGTCAGCCTTATCATCATCAGGTTTAGTCTAATAGGCCCGTTTATGTCATACTTCATATTACTGACAAAGGTAAGTCAAGCTTCTGTGATCATCCTGGCCAGAGTAGTGGCCAACCTCTGAAGGGCTTATGGCTATTTCTAAAGAAAGTATCCTCGATGAGGGTGTCTTGTTCCTAAAGCTCAGAGTGTTCCACTTATTAGGAAAGTAAGTCCCCCATCTAGAGGTTGTATGCATCGTTGTCAAAGTGGTCCTCAAGTTGCTTATAAAGGTCCTCAGGTAGGTAGAACAGGAGACCGGTCAGGCGTTCATCCAGGTGACGGGTTGAAATACCCTGGGTTTTGGCCCTTGAAAATTTCTCAAGTCTTGAGCTTTCTGTTAATCATACGACTCACACCATGAGTCGTATAGTATAGTGACGGGTCTAGTGACCCTAGGCGTTTGTTGGTCAGTGTGTTGCTAGCCAAGTTTTTTCCTAGGTACGAGAGACTCCTCACCAGTCATATGTTCATACGATGAATAGAATAGCCTAATCGTATATTGTCCAGTGTCTGGCCCTTAATGTTCGTCTTAGGATATGAATTAATATTACTATACATATGGTATGGTGATGAGTTGGGGCAATAGAGTCGTATGGTGGACAGTGAGTGGATGTCTAACTTTCTGTTCTGGTTATGACTGGATGGCACTAGTCGTATAATGTGGTGATGAGTTACAGGGTCAATTTTTACCCACCTACGATATTTTAATAGTTTAAATTGGGGTAATTCAAACATTTTCCCATTGTAACTCCTTTTAATACTAATAAGTCATCATTTGATGACTTTCTAGTACCTTTAAGCCTAAATTATCATGCTTTTTCTATTGATCTTCATTGATTTGATATTTATCTCATACTTGATGCTCATTTGTGTAGGAAAAGTTTAAAAAGGAAGATGAACAAGTCTTTCAAGTCAAAAGGAGGTCAAATGTGAAAGTAAAGGGTTATCTACTTTGCATCCGTTTTTCACCTGTTCTCCATCTACTTAAGCAGATCAAGAGTAAGGTGGCATTTTTGTAATATTGGGTAAATATGAAATTAGGGCTTAAATGGGGATTTTAGCTTATTTTCACCATCTTTTATCTATCTTCTATCTATCTTCTATCACTACACACTCCTCCATCTTAACTTAGATTAGGGTTTGTAATTTCTTGGAGCTTGGAGACTAATTTGTACTAATTTTGAGCTAAGAAGTCATTAGGGTGACTTTCAAGTGAAGAATTAGCTTTCATTAGAGATTTGTAGAGATTTAAAGATTGGATTGCATTCTTTTTATTCTTCATGAATTTGTTTGATGGAATTCATGGTTTATTTGTGTTTATTGTCTTTATGGTTTGCTAGTTCTTCCTCTTAGGATTATGATTGAATAAGGTACAAGTGTGTGGGTTGTGATATATTTGTGTAGATTTTAGTTTGTTGATGGTGGGTTTTATTATTGCCTTACTAAATAGGTTGGGATTTGATGGGTGAAAGCTCCAAATACTCACATGGATTTAATGGGTGAAAACTCCAAACTCTAGAAAGTTCTAAGCCATCTTAGAAAGAAGGGTTTTGGGTGAACTTTAGGAATCCTCATCATCCTTGAAAGAGGGATGTGGGAACCAAGGCAATAGTAGACAATTTATGGGTATAGTTTACTAATTTTCACTAGCTTAGAAATAAGGATGAATATGAGGTTGATTATCCCTCGGGTTCCATCCTAAAAATAGGGGTACCTAATTGAGGTATTACGTGGCTTTAATTGCACACTCATTAGGTACTCGAAAGGGTCAACGAGTGAAAGCATTGAGGCTTTGTTGAAAAACTAGCCGCAAAGACTTTAAACCTAGCCTGCCATATCATCAATAAGTAGAATTGACATTAAATCATTACATACCCATGCATATCTTGCCCCTAGGAAAGCATAGTCCCAAGATCCACTCCTAATTGTCTACACTTTAATCATTCTTAGCCTTGAATTAGGTTTTTAGAAGCCCAAAAAATTATTTTCATGATTGACATCCATTTTAAACCCCCAAACCATTTTGTACAATAGGTTTGAATCTAGTTAGTATCTCTCGTTCTGAACTAACTTAATCGTTACTCATATTATTCCCCATGGATTCAACCCCAACTCCTAGTTGGGTAAATATATTGACAACGACTGCCTTGAACTTAATTGGACGTGTAAGTTGAGAGTTATCAAATACCAGAACATAAAATACCTTTTGGGACTTTATTAATCTATTATTCTCAATCAAATACTCTTAAAATCTCCCTCAAGCACTCTCTAAAGCAAAGGGCTAGGGTTTATTCAAGATAATTAATTTAAGGGATTTCAAGAGTGATTCTCTTCGTCCTCCTCGGTGTCTAAGGCATGTTACTCCTCCCTCGTTGTTAGTTCAACTAAAAGCATGTTTTAATAATGGTTTTTATGGTATTATTTTGGTTTTGAAATAGATGTTGGGGGTTTTGATTGTTTATGGTTGGATAATGTTTTCCCATGTTTTACTTATGGTTTTTCATGTTATAATTATGGTTTGAACATATGGTTGCATGAGAATGGTCAATTGATACTTGGTTTTGGTTTTGAAAATTATATGCCCTCAATATGATTGTTAAAATGCCAATGAGAATAGTTCTGTCACATAGTATGACTATTCTTGAAACCTTTGCATTGCATAATATGGTAATGGAACTTAAATTGTTTAGATGGTTTTAAATGGATTGGAACGACCTTGGCGTACATGGTATTGGTTCAACTGGAAACTTTGAAGTCAAATTGGCTTAATGGCTCGGGTATGTCATAAATGGATAGACTTGCAAGCTCTAATTTTGGTATGATGGTACCAATGGTTAATGCCTAATTAAAAACACTCCTTGGTAAATGGTTGGTTATGTGTGAATGGTTTTAATATAGGCTTAAAGAGGGATGTGTTCGGAAAGTCGATAAGGTTGGAGGTCCCAGGGGACCAAAGTTGGAAACTCATGTTTGTCGATGTGAGGTTTTGTATTGCTCACCATGTGCATTATGTAACACTTATTTTTTGGGAGATGTACTAGTCATCTCAAGTTTTTCTCTAGTTCGTACAGCTAACACGTACCGAAGCCCTTTCAGCAGGGAGAGTTGAACCCATATAGCCCATGGGAGGATGTAGGATGGCAAAGCTACACAACCCAGGTTAAAGGTTTTAAATGCATGCTAAATCCGGTTCTCTTTCCCAGCAAGGTATATATATATATATATATATGTATGTGATTGCATATGATTGTTTACTTTGATTTTGAATAATGGCATTATTTTATCCTTATTCATGAGTACACATTTATTCCACTAACCGTTTTCTAGTATTGTATCCCCACACGATGTAGGAACCGACTATACTACTCCTGCTCAGTGAATTGGATTCGAGGACAGCTTTATGTCAGACTGAAGTGGTGTGCTTTCATACTCTGAAAGACTTCATTTTATGATATGGACTTCTTTTATTATTGTTATTTCTTTGGTTTGGTTTTGGCTATGGTCGGGGGCATGTCCTAATCGAATGTTATTAATTCTGGTTAGAGGCTTTGTGGGACTACTATAGGAAAGGGCGATGTTGGTATTGATGTCAGCCTTGGTATTGGTATTGTTATTAGGGTTTGGACCGATTTAATATTTTATTAAGGTTGTTGTATTATGATCATAGACATTATTTAATGTCATTGAGTTACTATTGATAGAAATTGTTATATGCTCAGAATTCATCCAATATAGGGTACAGGGTGGTTAGGATTAGGTATTAGGGGTGGTCTCCGGTTCCGATCGGACTTGAGATGCCCGACATGACTAGGCCCTGGTTTAGGTCATGTCAAATTAGTATCAGAGCCATAGGTTTATGGTCAATTAGGAGTCCACAAAGTCATGTTGGGTTTAGTCTCTTTTAAGGGTGTGAAGTGTACCATACTCATAAGAGAGAGGCTATAAGGCATTTGGTAATATTTCTATTTCTTGTGTTCTATTTTCAATCTGTAGAATCTAAGGTCCTGAAATCTTCTCTAATTCTCATTAATTAACTTTTTAGATCAAGCCTCCTCGAAGATCTGTAGCTCACAGAAACTTCTCTGTCCTTCCTAAGGACAACTTTAATGGGACCCATTCTAGTTATAGGGTACAGACCTGATCTAGGGGTTTAGGTCCTGATTGCCCTCTTGGAGTTCCACCGATTCCCTCTATTCCTTCTCGAGCTCCTCAGGATGATGTGATGAATGCTGAGTCTCGTTAACCTATCCATATGTTGGCTCAGTTGGTAGCTTCTCAGGATGAGCGTGGTGCTCCTATTACTCTATCTTTCGAGGCCACAAGGCTTAGCCAGTTCAGAGGGTGTGGAGTTTGCCTCCTACCAGCTGAAAGATGTGTACAAATATTACGAGGAATAGGATCAGGATAGGGGTGATAATGCTAAGTTATCTCTGTGGGGAGAATTTTTCTAATGGTTTCCTGGACCGTTTCTTTCCTTAAAAACTGGTGGAAGCAAAGGTGGAATAGTTTGTTAATCTGAAGTGAGGTAAGATGTTAGTCAAAGAGTATGCCTCAAAGTTTTACCAGTTATCTCGGTATGCTCCAGAGTTAGTTTCTAGCATGAGGTCTAGAATGAGAATGTTCGCTTTTGGGTTGTCAAGAGCTTGATTTTGGAGAGTAAGGCTGCCTTGTTGATTAAGCACATGGATATTTCTAGGTTGGTTGTGTACAGTTGGGATAGAGAAAGGCACGGCAAGAAGTTTAGATTTTTTTAGCAGCGTGGTGGACAATAGTAGAGTAGATGGGATGAAATTCAATAGGGGAGTGAATTAAAAATTGTTTGAGTCGACTATTGACTCTTCACAGTCGACTCTCTTGCAGATCAATATATTTCACAAAATAGATTAGGTACGAAATAATCAAGCAAATAAATAATCAAATTTAAAGTAAAGACACAGAGATTTATCCTGTTCGGAACACCTATGTTCTGCCTACTTTTAGTCCCCTTGGGTTTCAATGTTAACTTAAATCGTTCAATGTCGAGCTTAAGTACAATGATGGGTAATAAGTTTTGAAGACTTATTTTGTTCTTCAAATATTATGACACACCTACAGTTTGTGTTACAAAGTTGACTCGATCCTACTCTTTATATAACAATTGTAAACTAAGGGTTACAAAGCTTTGTGAGACTAAGATTGAGACACTTTGAGATTCTTCTTGAAATTTTATAACGTTGTCCATCCTTAGTCCTCTTTTTTTATAGTCATCAGTTGTTACTCTTAATAAGGAAACCCAAGAAATTTCTTCTTAATCAAGGATTCAAATTGATTCCTTGATTGAGAAAAGGTGTCGTGTGGTATGTCCATACACGGCTTTCGTTCACATCCGTATCAACTACGTCCATGATCTTCTCTTTCTTTTGCTCTTGTAGTGATTGATTTTTTCCCAAGTTGGTTCACGATCTTTTCTTTCTTTTTGCTTTGTTGTGAATGATCTGATCTACCATGATTACAGGATTGAGATATTCCTTCCTTTTACTCTTTGTTTTGATTGATTTTCTTGGATGTCATAGATTATGATTTGATATCCTTCCATTCTAGGACTCGTCTTCACCCATCATTATCAGTTTTTCAATACCCTGCAAATATCCACTCATTAGTTTGTCATTATTAAAATGTAAACATAGGAGGCTAAAAATCTCCCCCACTTTGATAATGACAAATGTGTGTAAACATCAGTTGACTTCCCTATTTCCCTATCTGTCAGCTTGCTCCCCCTGACTTACATATATTTTTGTTGTTCTAATTTTCTTCAATATCAGCCGACTTCTTTTTATCGGCATTCGACTTGCTACCCTGATTGGTAGGCACTTTTTGACTTTCTGATGTTCCCATCTTTATCCTCTTTTCGGCAAAATCAAAATGAAATAGTAGGCAAGCAGTAGATAGATATAATTAATTAATTAAGCAAAGCAAAAACATTGTAGCAGATAGTGTGTTAAAAAAATCATCTTACAACCCATCATAGCAACGGACAGGACCCCTTTTTGAATAATAATAGAGTCATCAGTGTTCACCGCTTCTTGAGAAAATATGTCAGTGTTATGCATGTTATGACAAAAGGTGTCATCAGATTTTTCAATAGGAGTTCTGGATGAAAATAGCTAGATCGTCATTGGAGGAGTGGACTTGGGTCTTGAGGGAATCCATTATGGTGAACACCCGAGTAAACAATTTTATGCCCTCCTGTTTGAACCCATCAAGAGCCAACCGCACCATGCCTATGTTTGTGCTGATGTTTTCCTCAAGGTCCAGTAGCTTCAAAGTCAACTCATGTAGCAATGCAACACTTTTCTTGATGGCTTTGAACCGATCTTTAATCTCCTTCAGTTCCTTCAAAATAGTAATCGTAGGATTAGAAACAGATTGTGTTACCTTGGGAAGCTTCAACTTTCCCCGTGCAGGATTCTTATTACACCATTCATCTTCAACCAGGACCTATCCCATACTTGCAAATATCTTAGAGTCATAAGTGGAAGCAATATCCACTAGGGGGTAAGTAGATAGATCAATAGAATAGTACTGAAGAATCCTTGTAATGGCCAGGCCATATGGCAAACTGGCAGAGACATGAACATCGGATGCACTTTCAAGCAGGTACACATAGATCCAAGTTGCCCAATTGATTTTAATTTTCTTAACCAGAAAGTATAGCACAAAAATATCGCTCCCGATAATATTGCAGAGAGATATTTTTTGGGGAATCAGTGTAGTAGGAATTATATAAGCCATAATGTGAAACTTGAAACGGAGGGTCAGGGGACCAAAATTGGTCGAAACAGAGTCTAGGTCTGACAGAAACCTCTTGGCTTCTTCAAAGCTAACCTCAAAATCATCGGGCCAGTTGTCATTCATAAAGTAGATGTTACCAGAGAACTTAGTATCAAAAACATTCTCAAATAAGTAATCATTCACAATAATTCCTGTGCCACTACAAGAGTCTCGAGTTCACCAATATCAAGAGAGAGGCAAAGATTTGCATAAAACATGCGAACTGGATCCTCATAAACCAGAAGTCCATAGAGACGAAAGATAAGGGACAAATCTTAAAACTTGAAAAAGTGACTAACATTATAGAAGGAGTATTTTAACTGACAGAGATTGATAATGCAACCATGGACAACGGAGCGACTCTTAAAGGCAAAGAATTTATGTTTGTGAGAATATGTCCAGAACTTGTGCATGTCTACTAGAGGGAGGGAGGGGAGAGGTTTCGGTCAAGAGTTTTTAGTGGAGGGAGATGGACTGGAATCAGGATGATGTCTCTTGATAAGAGTTGACTGAGAGTCCAATAAGGATTTATTTAAGGATTCGAAGAGAAGAATAGGGTTGTCTGGAAGGGTTTATGGAAGAGATTTTAACTTGGTCACCATAGAATAGGTTCTGGTCATAGGAAAGAAAAGAAGATGAATTTTACAAGGGGTAAATAAGAAAAAAAGAGGACGGTTAAGAGGATTTGAGGAGGAAGAGAGAAAGTATGCTACTATTTGAAAGATGAGGGTGAGAAAGCCGAAGAGGCGTAAAAAAGTGGGTGACTGATAGAAGTGAAAGGGCTGCAGTCAGAGGAGTCTTGGGAAGGAGAAGAGGTGCAGAGGTAGCAAATGAGGCATGAAAAATGGTGAGATTAATGATAACTTTTTAAAAAAATAACCATAAAATTGGAGTAAGTAAGAATATATATTTTTTGTCCAAAAATAAAGCTCATAAATCATTAATACTAAGGATACCAAGTCTTTTTCTAAGGTAACAAAATCTTTCTTCTAACTGGGGTTTTGTAAAAATATCTGCCAGTTAATTTTCAGAGTCAACAAAGGTTAATGAAAAATCATCATTTTCTACATGATCACAAATAAAATGATGCTTAATAGCAATGTGTTTTGCCCTAGAATGATGCACAGTATATTTAGAAAGACTGATAGCACTGGTGTTATCGCACATTATGGGAATAGATTCAAAAGACAAGTTAAAATCAAATAGTTGATGCATAATCCATACAATTTGAGTACCAAAACTCCCAATGGCTATCTATTAGACTTCGATGGTTGAAAGTGCAACTGAAGTTTGCTTCTTGTTGTGCCATGAAATCAGGGCATCACCAAGAATTTGACAAGTTCCACTTATGCGTTTTCTATCATACTTATCACCTGCAAATTTAGCATCTAAATATCCAATTAAGTCAAAATAGGAAGAGCAAGGGTATCATAGTCCAATGTCTTAAGTTCCTATAAGGTATCGGATTTTTTTTTACGGCAGTCAGATGAGACTCTTTGGGAGTCAACTGGAACCTGGCATACTTAAAAACACTGAACATGATGTCTGATCGACTGGCAGTCAAGTATAATAGTGATCTTATTATTCCTCTGTACATTTTCCTATCAACAATCTTACCAGAAGGGTCCAAATTAAGGCTTGTAGATGGACTCATTGGAGTTCTGTAGGCCTTTTCTTTTCCAATACCGAATTTGTTAATCAATTCCTTTGAGTACTTGGCTTAACTAATGAAAGTACCTTTGGGAATTCGTTTGATTTGTCAGCCCAAAAAAATTGTGCGCCCATAAGACTCACCTCAAATTCTCCTTTCAACAAATTTTCAAAAACTTCTCACACAGAGAGATATTAGAACTATCAAAAATAATATCATCAACGTAAACTTGCACTATAAGAAGATTCAAATCATGCTTCTGTATGAACAGAGTTGTATCAATTTTACCCCTTTAAAAATTGTTGTTTAGTAAGAAAGTACTCAATCTCTCATACCAATCCATTGGGATCTTGTTTGAGACCATATAGTGTTTTTGATAATTTAAAAATGTTATTTGGATATGATAGATTTCCAAATCCTGGGTGTTGTTTTACAAAAACTTTCTCATACGTAAAACCATTTAAAAAGGCATTTTTGACATGCATTATTGTTCCTCTTTTACAGGCGCGTGCTTCAATAGTTTTTCTTTCTTTTGGAAAGTAGTGATAAAGTAACACTCTAATAATTACTTGACATATTACAGGACTTAAAGTGGGCATTCCACAATACTTATCTTATCTCTAAAGTCTTGATCTTGAATTTTCCAAGCTTACCATTTGTCTTCTATCTGATTATGTGTCCAAGTTGTGTAGGGAAATAGAATCAAAACTCATTCCTGAGTCATCATCTTCGTTAGGATCCTATGCATCTTGGAGATACGCAATACTATTCTCGAACAAACTATTCTCGAATTCTTCATCTTCTTTTGATCTTAGAGTATTATTGTCTGCATTATCCATGTCTGGAACTAATCTATCCGAGCTTGTACTGGGCTTGTCTTTTCTATCAATATACTTGTCTTGCTCTTGGCTATTAAATTTTTTTTCTAAAGCTTTTTTATTATAGTCTCAATATTTTCATTCCTTCTTTTAGAGATTAAAGTGTTTCTACAAGTTTTAACTAATTTCTGTTTTGATGAAGAACAACCTTTATCTATATTTTTTGGCAAAATGACAGCCATTAACAGATTTGATTTGTCTTTAACGGTCACCGTTTGAACCAAACTAGCTGTACCAACATCCGATACAGTGGATTTCTGAGCATTCAGAGGGGAATGCACACCCTTCTCATTCATTTTTTGTGGAGATGGAGAACTCTGAGTCTGAGTACTTGCATTTTTCTTATTCTGAGAAATATTGAGCCTGTCTCTTAGAGTCTGTACTTATTCTAGTAGTCTGGCATTTTCAACAAGAAGAGCTTCTTTCTGAGCATTGAGTCTCTTGAAGTCTTCTGTTATTAATGAGCAATGGTTGCAAAAAATTATCTTGTCAGTGTCTTTCTGAATATTATATTGGGGTATTTGATTTGGATTTTGTCTAAGAGATAGTGATATATAATAATTAGGTCCTAGATATCCTCTTACATAATCTGATGCTTCAGAAAAATTATTAAAACCTTTAAAAAGTGGGGTTTTAAACCCATTTATAGAGTTTATTACTTCTAACCAAATTTGGAAAATACCTTTAGTTTTTCCATGTATGACTACATAGTATTTAAATTTGGTTTTACTTTTTTCTGACATATAATGACATATAGAATTAAGTGCAACTAAAAAATGTGGACGATCTCCTTTGTTAAAAGATATCCAAAGATTATCTACTAAACATTTTTGGGATTTGTCTAAAACATGGTTTGGTCTTACTCTAAATGATAAATTGCTTGATGGGTAAGAAATTAAATTAAATTGTCTGAAATATATTCTTTCTAATGAGTCTGAAGTATTTTGAGGTCTGAAATTTATATTTCCTAACAAAGCTTGGTAATATGGGTTCTATGAAGAAGAGTCTTGTGAAGAAGATGCTATTCCTTTGCCTTTATCTTCCATGGTTGGTCTCATGCTGAAATAAACATCAATATAGTTGTTTAGTTTTATTTAATCATCTTATCTGCTAAGTTCATAATTATAATCTACTTAACTTATCTGCTAGATCATTTTCTTTACCTTTTATTCTATTAATTAATTTATTTTTATCTGTTAATTTATATCCATCTGTCCTGGTATTATCGTTTAATCTTCTATAATTAATTACCATGCGAGCTTTTTCTCTTGCTTGTTCACTATGATTCCTTACTAAGAATGTTGATGATCTATGTCTAGAAATAGATCTTCTTATTACTTCTAAATTTAATAATTCTTTTATTTGTATATCAAATTCTTTGGTGTCTTCATTATTTGATTCTATAGTTGTTGTTTTTATTGTATATTCTGGGTTAATAATATCTAATTTACACATTAATTCATTAGCATTCCAATGTGTTAAGAATTTTTCTCCTATAATTTCCATTTAATCTAGAATAGCTATTACATCTTCTAAGTCTTTAGGACTATTTATTATTCCTATTCTATTTATTCCATTATGGAAATTATAAAATTGTGTTTCTATCTTGATTAAAGTGTAATCTTTTTCTATATTTTCTAGATACTCTATCTCTTCTACATTTTTTAAAGTGTATTCTTTAATTTCTTCTAGGTTTTCTTCTACCAATAAATTATTCTCTGTACACTGTTTATTATTTTTACAGTTTTCACAACATGGGTGTAAATTTTTATCTTTTTTATTTATTCTAAGTTTTCTTTCTATCGTTGGATAACTTGTAATTTGTACGAGAGTGTATGTAACGTTTTTAAATAGTATTACTTCATCTTCTGTTATAAGGCATCCTCCTTTATTTTTTATACAAAATTTTAACCTGATTACGAAATTTGATCCTATGTTTAAATCTCTTGCTAATATTTTATTTACATTATAAGTAGGTTTATAAAACTCATTACAAGTGTTTAAAAAACTTATTTGTGCCTTTTCGATATAATATTTATAAGTATTATATGATCCATCCATTTGTCTTGCCGCTACTAGTTGGTTTAAAGTTTTTATTACATGTTGTGGTACTATTGATTTATTAATTAAACAACTTGTACATCCTGAATCAAGTAATGCCAAGGTTTCTATTTCTATGTCTTGGATTTTTATTTTTACTAGTACTTTCATTGTTGAAAATTCTTTATCTTCGTTACATATTGAACTACTACTTCCTTCTACATTCATAAGCTTTGTTTCTAATTGATCTGGATGTCCTATTTTTCATGTACTTGTCTCTTCTTCAATTATTATTGTTTTTCCTCTTTCTATTTTAACTAATCTTTGTTCTAATTCATTTATTCTAGCTTCTAGGGTTGTTATTCTTAAGTTTATAAGTTGATTAGCTGTTTGTCTTTCTTTACTTACTTCTGGTTAAGTTGATTAGCGGTTTGTCTTTCTTTACTTACTTCTGGTTCTATTTTTATTTCTAATATATTTTCTATACAACTAATGCATGCTTCCATATAACATTTGTTATATTTTGCCCTATTTTATTTAGTAGGGTACTATTTACATATACTACATCTATTGCTATCTAATCCTCTATTTCTTTGAAAGATATGTGTACATTCTTGTGTAGCATTCATTAGGTTATTAATTATTAAGTAATTTAGATTTAAATCATCTATCTCTTGTCCTATTTCATTTTCTAAATTATCTTCTTCTGAATCTGAAAAATCTGTTTTATCATTATTTTTAAATTCAAAACTTACCATCGAATATATATTTTCTGTGTCTGACAAGTATTCATCTACATTTAATAAAGTCTCTTGAAAATCTTCTATTAGTTGAGAATTTCTAGTTCTACTATTATTTCTTTTAGGACATACATTTGCTAAATGCTCAATGCTACCACATGTGTAACACTGTAATTTATTTTTATAATTTCTATCATTTTTATATTTTCTAACATGTCTTTCTTTATTTAGGTATGGTTTTTTAGCTTTAGATTTTCACAAAAATTAACCTTTGCAAAAGTAAGGTTTTTGATTATAATTCCTTTTATATTTTCTTGGTTTTCTTTGGTTATTATCATAGCTTTGTATTGTGTATATAATTGATTTACAAAAATTCATTTCATTTTTCTTTAATTGTTTTTGTATTTGTATATTTGTGCATTTTTCTGTTAGAATATTCATTATATGTTGGACTCTATGTCCTATGGTCCATTTGGCATTTGGGTTTTGAGCTACACCATCTCTCTTATACCATCTATCTTCTATTTCTCTTCCTAAAACTCCTGGTAATTTATTAAATAGTTTCTTTCCTAATTCTTCGCTAAATGTATTTCCACTAATTGTAGTATAAAAAATATAATCTTTTAAAAAATTCTTGATATATAGCCAATGGATATACTTAATTGTTCTAGTTTTACTAATGCCTCTTTTTGTAATGTTATTAAACCACTATTTGGATCTTTTCCTGTTAGTAGAATATGCATTTTATTTGTAAAATTATAAGGGTTTGGTCCCATTGCTAATAAAACTTGGAATTCTTGTGGAGAATTGGTCTTAAAGGCTTCCCATGTAGCTTTTACAGATTCTCCTAAGAAAGTTCCCATGTATTTATACACTGTCTCTGTATCTATTTCTGTATAATGTCTTAAATAGTCTGTTAATACTATTCCTTTCCATAAATCTATTACTGAATCCCATATTTGTAGGTCATGAGCTGCTATATTTAATATTTACCTTTACTTTCTCCTTTTTGTAACTTAATATGTTCTTCTATTAGCATTCTTTTTCCTGCTGGTCTTATGTTTTCTCTAATTTCTATATCTGGGATTAATCTAACAGCCGGTCTTCTAGGTACATTACCTGTACTATAATCTATAGTTTGCAGATGTGGATTAGTCTGCTGAAATGGGCTAGCACTTGTTGACGAAGTTGTTTCTAATTCTACTAATTCTTTATAACTGATTATTGATGTTGTATCTTCTTTTTCTTTTTCAGATATTGTACAATCACTTTGAATTCTATATCCTAAATTATCGTCTCTTTCTAAGCAAGTTTTAAAATGTTCTATACATTCTGTTATATTCATATTTATTTTCTTACATCTTTTACATTTAAATATTATATATCTATGTTCTTCAGCTAATCGTATAGCTTTTTCCATTTCTTTATCCACTTTGTATCCTTCTTGTAATATTTCTACATTCATGAATTATTGTTCTGTTGCGATAGTACTTTTTTTTTTTCATCTAAATCTTTTTGACTAGTATAGTTGTAATCTGTAAACCTAATTAATGTTTCTCCTTTACTAGACGTATATAGAAAGTGAGATTCTGGTGTGAATGTTTTAGGTTTATTAAAATTTTCTAGATTCCATTCTAAACCTGCATATTCTTCTTGATTTACTTTTATTGGTTTTATTAATTTTATTCCTTTGTTACCTATTACTTCAACTACATTATTTACTTGTAATTTGAATTTTGTATTACTACTCAAGGTCAATTTTCCTATGAATCCTACACACATTAATAAATTATTTCTATTATTCATTTCTTCATATCCTTTAGTCTGAATTCCTATTTTAATTTTTTTTTCAAATTCTTTTAGGTTCATTAAGAAATTTGGACTAATATAGAATATTCCTCCATTATTTGTCATGTCTACCTCTGTTAATCCTATTATTGACTTTTTGATAGCTGACAATCTATCATCATATATTACTATCAATACTTTAGTTCCTAAGTTTTTTCTGGTTCCCTTATGAGTAATTCTTTAAATCTTTTATTTGTGATTATAATAAGTAAACTATTTTTTATAGTCAAACTAGTGTCTACTTCTACTAGGCTAGCGTCTATATCTACTTCTATTAAATCTTTTTTTATACAAATTAATTTTTCCCTTAGTTGTTCTATTTCTTTTCTGAGCTGATTTCAATGATTAATTTCGTCGTATAACCAACTTTGTCTTAATTTGATTCTTCCAATATATTCTAGAGGCATGTATTAACCTAAAGGAACCTTATCTGTTTGTCTCTTATAATAATACGTCCTATAATAAGAATTTTTTATTCATATATAATTATAATCTAATTCGTCTTTAATATCTTTTAATTGTTCTTCTAGATTTATTAATTCTATCTTATTTAAAATGTCTAGATCTTTGTACAATTTGATTTGTATATCTTTTATAATTTCTTTAAGTCTTGATTCGTTTTGTCTTAATTGAGATCTATGATAAGATTCTTCTTCTATCCAACTATTTAGTTGTTTTATTCTTTGAAACACAGGTAAACCTTGCATTCAAACTATCATAATTGATGTGGTTTTTTCTTAATACCTTCTTTGATCCAACTTATTCTACGATTGCTATTATATAGGTCTTCCTCGCAACCTTTTAACTCTCAATTTAATGCACTTACTAATTCTGGGTTTACTACTCTAGAACTCTTGTATGATTTATATAACTTATTTACTTTTATTAGTCGTTCTCTACTCTCTTCGAATTTCTTAAGTCTTTTAAAATGATTCAAAATAGGAAAATCATTTTAAGTTAGAGATTCTGAGTAAGTGATTCCTATTAACGTTTTAGGAAGGTGTTAGGCACCTAAAACATCCGCTAACTTGCGGCTATCCAGACTGTTTGAAAACATCTTTTGATTAAATTCTGAAAAGATTAATTTGTTGAAATTGTGATTTGATTTTTTAAAGACTTGTGTAAAATAGATTTAGGCGACTTAGTAGGGATTTTAACTAAGTCTAAACAAAACTACTAATCAAATAAACACATAAAAGGAGAAGGAAGGAGAAAGTAAAGGATTTAGGCCATTGGACCCAAATCAACGAGACCTGTCCTAGTTTAGTTGGGCTTCCAACCCATTTCACCTGTCCTAAACTATTTTTTGGGCCTTTAGATCAAGTCTTGCTCCACCTATATTAGATACAACTTTGGCTTCGTGGCCTAAAATACATGAATAATCCCATAGTAAAATAAATAAGATAGATAAAGACGATAAGAAAAATATATGAGCGAATGAACAAAAAGGGGACTTTTTAGTCCCTTTGTCGCTTCGAAGATGGGATTTTAACTCATTCATCCTCTCTTGAATCCTTGTATTCGTGTGCATTGGAACCTTAGAATCACTTCCGGACTTGACTCAACGGATGGGCTTGATTGGCCCATTAGGGAATGCAAAGAGTCCATTTGGACTCCAACGAATTGTCATGCAAAAGAAGAAAAGAAACGAAATTAATACACACCCAAAATACGAATTGCTACATGGAGAAATAATATAACAAATTTATAAACAAAAAGTCAACTGTAGTGTCATCAAATAGACTACAAGACAGTAATTCAAATAGGTCAGAGTCATGCAATATAATAGCACACAACATACACCATCAGAATAAAATTGAAACCAAGAGCATCACAATATCACAGCTTTTCCAAGAAAGAATGAAGCATTGCTTTTGCAAAGAAAATTATAACTGAACTAAACTAAACATGTTACAAAGCTACGCTGTTTATCAAACAAACTACAATTTAGTTAGATTGAGCTGGGGGGAATACGTTCATCCAAGTTAGATTGAACAAAAATTATGAGTCGAACCATGCTAAACATCTTTATACTGTCAAAATGATAAGTTAAAGAACTATAACAGGAAAAATTTCATCATGGACTTAAGCTAACGCAAGCAATTGCAAGTGCAAGACTGGAGATTTAAAATTACAGTAAGCAATGATTCATTAATAGTCAGGAGAAACAGGATAAAAGTCCAATCTTGTCATACTAAACTGCAAATAACAGGCTAAAAGATTGGGATTAAAGTGAAGAAAGTGTTCAACTAAGGAAAGTAACCGGACTACATGAAAAATGACTGCTAAAGAATAGATTTCACATATTTTTAAAAGATTCAATGACTGCTACGGTAATTTTGGAATAAAGAGCAGTCGAATAAAATCCAAACTTCAGCAAATGAACCTCATGACACAAGATGATCAATCAAGGGTAAAATAACAAGAACATACTCCCTAGATGTCTAATATTCACTAAAACTGAATTCCAGAGGCAGCCATCCAAACTTATTATTATCTAACTTTTCATACTAAAAAAAATATATACAACACTCATGCCGATACATCGAGAAAGGTCGACATCAACGGAACATAGAACTTTAACAGATTTAAGGGGGAAATAGTAAAACACTCAAGTATTATTCGATAGTCCAAAAACGCCTTACAGAAATCTAGAAATTCTAGACAAACGAACCAAAATTGAATCAAAAGTAAAGTAAGAAAAGGGGAAGCAACTTGAATAAACATGACTGCCTAGAAAAATGTAAAATTAACCCTAGGAATCTGATTTTGAAGATAGATAAGGCAAAAATCTAACGCGCGTCTAACTATCAAAACCAAGGGAGTAAATGATGTAGGGAAAGGCTAGACATTTTTCAAACTAGGATGTAATTAAGAAAGTTGTAACTTCTAGGCAAACTTGTTTAATCAAAGCAACACACAAAAGTGAAAACCATGATTAAATAATTAATTAACAATATTAAAGTTTAAACAATAGATTGCAAAATCGGGGGAAGCAACACAATGCTACAATCACAGATCAAACGATTATAATAACAGTTAACCTAGCATATCAGGAAACGCTGCATCAAAATGGAAACTGAAACAAAAAAATGCAGTCTTGATGATATAAATGTTTATTCATACCATAACCCTCAGATAACCAACAGTGCCAATTAAAAGATAGTATATTCAACATAATCACATTTAAAGTTAAAACATGAGCACTGCTTCAGCTAAATTGTATAACAACAATTATGAAACAACCCCTAAGTCCCTCACAGCCATCTACAGCAGATGAACCTAGCCTTCTCCACGATACACGGGTAACTACATTCTACGAAGAAAGAGGGGTGAAGTAGGAAACATCAAAATAAAGCAGAAATAGGGACGAGCGTGTATTTACCTCTTTTGGGGCAGCAGACGGGACGACGAGCTATCAGAAAACTTGTCGCTACCAGAACCTCATGACGTCGACCACCAACACAGCGTCCTTTTGCTTTTTCCTCTTATAAATTTGAAAACCCCCAGATTTTCAACTAAGACTTTCAACCTGAATTTAGAAAATCCAAAAAAAATTCCTTTCTCTGTTTTCAAAATCAGAAACTTACTCAGAAGATTTCCCTCTTTTTGAAACCTTAATTTTTAACCCCAGAATTTCCCATCCAAAAGAAAAGAAAAAACCCCTAATTTTTATACTCTTCTTCTTCAACCCTCTTCCACCTTTTTTTTTCCTTTCAAGAAATAAAGGCCCTTCTATATATAGAAGGTGGAAGAAAGGGTCTTTTGGGATTTCAAATTCGAAATCCCTTTTCCAGCTTGGCGTTTCATCAGTTTGTACCAATTTAGGAATGGTGGAACAATTAAAATTGAGCCAAACAGATTCCAATCCAAAACTAATTAAAAACCACCAGGTATCTATGAATTCGTACCATTTTATCCAAGAAAAATCAAACTTAGATGTTGGGGAGAACACGTACATGAATTCTAGAAGGCTCTCAAATCTTCTTTATATGGACTCGTGTGAGAATCAAGTGGCGCATACAAGAGGGAAAAGGACCGGTTTAGGGTCGATCTCGGGTCTGAAATTGGATTGGGTTGGGTGAGCTGGGTTAAAATTTGGTCGATGATTCGCTGGATTTATACGCCATTTTTGGCTGTTTGTACATCGATTATTGCTGAGGAAATGTGATTAGTGGCACTTGAAGTTGATCAATTGACCGAGCTATTCATCGATGTTGGGTCAGATAGGTCGTTAAAGATTGTTCTATTCTTGTAGCTGTTGTGCTTCACCCGTATGAAGAGAAGGGGATTTTAGAAGATGGGCTGGGTTGGAAGCGATTTAGAGGGCTGGTTTGGTTAACTTGAAATGTTTATTGTTGGGCTGGGCTAGGCAGATTAGGAGGTTGGGTCACTGAACTATTCTTATAAAAATAGTCAATCTGCCATGAGATCTGACCCTTTTCATTCAATTTTGGCCAATTGAGGATTAATTAGTCAATTGTCTTGCAATTGTGGCCTAATTAATTTTAATTAGGACCCATTTCAATGAATTCACTAAATTAAATCAAGATCTCATACGATTTACCAACCGATTTAACCCCGAGCTCCTTGATTCACTAAAAACTAAATACATATTTATCCAAATAAATTATTCTTGAGATTAAATTATATTTAAACTAAGATTTTAATCAAAATTTATTTCCGATCAGACCTTGATTAAAATTTGACATTCCACAAAAAATAGATTTTTAAGCAACAAAATTATATAATTTCGTATAATTGAATACAATAATATATAATTGCTACTTAAATGAAGAACTTACCAAGGTAAATACTTGTGAAAAGTTTCTTCATTTGATAAAATAAATGTCATCATTTTATTGAAAATCGAAGAAACTCGAGATTAAATTTAGTTGTGGAGGGAAAAAATTAGGTGTCAACAACTGTCCCCTCTCTTTGGATAGGGTGGATGCAAGTAACCCAGGACAAAGGGAGGTTGACGTTCTTAATTTTTGTCCGACCACATTCATTTTTGAAAGAACTTTATTTTCACACCAGTTTTGGAGTTATGGCCAAACCTTAGTATCAGGTTTTCTATATATCTCAAGTTACATGATAATTCAGGCCACTTGTAGTTCATAAAGCTTGATTTAAAGCACGATTTTTAGAAAATTCACCAGTTGTCTTAGTTTTAGAGTTTTTGATGGAACCGAGAAGTTAGGGAATGAAGGGATTTGGGGAAAAGTCGGAATGTAGTCGAGTTTTATACATAGATCCCATCCTACATATCCCCAAGATTTTAGGGAATCAGACTGCTTGTAGTTCAACTCAATCGGTAGAAAAGATAGTCTTTTATTTCAAACTATCTTTGGCTTGGAATAAGTGACAAGTTGATCGAGTTGCAAAAAAGAGGATTGTAACCTCTTAACCATGAATGTGGGATCCTTCACATCCATAGGCAAGAACTTACCTGGATATAATTTCCAAAATTCTAAGTGTGTTGCCACCCAAATTTGAAAAAGAAAGTTCCCCTCGGTATGAGTTAAGAAAATATCCCAGAGGTAAAGCTGAAACCAGAACATCCAAAAATATCCACATGACTTCTAATAAAGGCATGGTTAGATGGTGGTGGTGATCATTATTTAGCTCGCATCTAGAGAGTTTGACATCCCTCTCCAGAATATATCCCGTTTTACTGCTGAGAAAGAGTTTCATGTTGTGCTGCATCCTATTTGAAGTCATCCGCACCTGTGGTTTTGATTTGATATTTTTATACTTTCGGATTCTCTCGACAATGCTTCAAGCAAAAAGTGTTAGTGCTAAACATAATTCATGAAAGAGTTATGTGGTCTTTTACCGCATCTTCACGTGAGTTGTGGCCTGAAAAACGGAGTCATCTCTTTATGTACCTGTTTGGAATGAAATAACTGGAAATAACAAACACAATAACCCTCTTGGTTGTTGTATAATTATGACATTTGTCGGTTGAATATGTCTTCAAAGTGGGGTGGCCCTTTTGGACACCGGCGATACTTTATGTTGAATGGTCCCTACAACCGTGTAATCTTAATCTGGTGTGGCAACCCTTTTGGTTACCTATATCACTTGTTGTATGTGGAAAGATAACCTCTCCAATTATAGCCGATGATCGATTTATAAATTTTCCTTAAATTATCAATCTCTGGATATTCTTGTGTATTATTTTATGTTGGATACGAGGCGACTTATAGATATCTTTTGAATTTCTAGCTTTTAGGTAATACTGCACATTATTCGACTTTGGATAAGAGATGGCTTACAGATATCCCTCCAATCGCTAGCTTTTAGGTGTTCCTGCATATCATCCGACCTTGGATACAATATGGCTTATAGAAAATCTCTCAAATTATTTGTCTTTGGGTAATCCTGCACATAAACAATCTTGGATATGATGTGGCTTATATATAACCCTTGGACGTATCAATTTGACAATCTTTCATATTCTTCAGTAAGGATTTAGTTGCGACTTACGGATAACCTTTGAACTATCGACTTTTGGGCGATCTTGTACACTATTCGATTAGGATGTTGTTGTATCTTACAGATGACCTACAGACTATCAACTCATAGGTGATCTTGCACACTATCCTATTTCAAATAATATGACTTATAAATGACCCTCAAATTATCAATTGCTGGGAAACCTTATATATCAGTCATTCTTAGATAGCGACTTGAAAGCATCCCTTCAAATCGTGTACTCTTAATGCAATTAGATATTGATTTATGAAATGATGAGATATCCTCGATGCCAGTATTTCTGTCTAGTGCGTCAACAGATATTAAATGCTTTCTGGGGCGATGGTACGAGATAGCCTTTATGGCAATGATATGTAAATGCCCTTGGGGCAACACCTTACGGTAATGATATGTAATAGTCCTTGGGAAAACGCCTTACGGCAATGATATGTAAATGCCCTTGGGGCAATGATATGCAATAGCTCTTGAGGCAATGCCTTGCGGCTATAATATGCAATAGCTCTTGAGCCAATGCCTTGTGGCTATGATGTGTAATGGGCCTTGGGGCAATGATATGCAATAGCTCTTGAGGCAATGCCTTACGGCTATGATGTGTAATAGCCCTTGGGGAAATGATATACAATAGCTCTTGAGACAATGCCTTGTGGCTATGATGTGTAACGTCCCTTAGGGCAATGATATGCAATAGCCCTTGGGGCAACGCCTTGCAGCAATGATATGGAATGGCCCTTGGGGCAACACCTTGCGGAAATGATATGCAATGGCCCTTGGGGAAATGCCTTGCGGCAATGATATGCAATGTCCCTTGGGCAACGCCTAATGGTAATAATGTGAAATGGCCCTTGGGGAAATGCCTTGTGGCAATAATATGCAATGGCCCTTGGGATAACGCCTTACGGCAATGATATGCAATGGCCCTTAGGGCAACGCCTTGCGGCAATGATATGTAATGGCCCTTGGGGCAACGCCTTGCGGCAATGATATGCAATGGCCCTTGGAGCAATTCCTTGCGGTAATGATACGTAATGGCCCTTGGGGCAATGCCTTGCGGCAATGATATGCAATGGCCCTTGGGGCAACGCCTTACGGCAATGATATGTGATGGCACTTGGGGAAATGCATTGTGGCAATGATATGTAATGGCCCTTGGGGAAATGCCTTACGGCAATGACAAAATAATTTTACTGAATTCATCTCTCATCGTCTTGCTTTCTACATGTACCTGTGCTCAAGGTAGGCGATTAGTAGACACAAAGTCGCTTTTGCTAGCAACTATTTTTAGGAAATTTCTAAATACAATATTTGTAAAGAAAACTAGGCGCTATGATCTCAAGAAATGAGATGGACAAATCAAAAAAAAGATCCTCAATAAATAGTTGTTAACCCATTTTTAGGGTTATCTTAAAATACCGTTCTTGGGCATTAATGATCTGTTGTGGCTCCCAATTTGCTCGGGAATTTTTGAAAGAGACTCTCATTTTTATGTATTGATCCCTGCATCCATAGAAAAATGATTAGTTTGAATGAAATTACTCCATGTTGACCTTCTTCAATTTTCTCTTTGCCATCTCTTGGGCATTCCTCCATGTTAGGACTTCCACCCTGACACTCCATCCCAAATGATGTCTAGGCAAGTATTAAATAAGTGAGTCATAAAATTTTTGAAAATAGTCTTAAATTTTTTTGAATAATTTTGAAAACTTCTGTAAAACTTTAGAAAATCTCTGCCAGTCATGTCATGTACTAGCTCAACGAATGTCTTCCTCGTGGTTTTGACTATATTCGGCGGATGGTTTCCAAAATTCATTATCATTGTTGGAGGGTTTCTTCAAGTAGTTCTATCATAGCAAAAAAATTGAGTCTACCCAGGCTTTGTTACAGTTGGTGGATTCCAAAGCTTTAACCTCTGGTGCTGGGGAATTTGGAATATGTTCTGGCATTTGGTGGAAATTTTGAGGTCTTCCTCAACATTTTTGACTCAGTTTAAAGTTGTTTGAGATGATACCAATTCAAGTGGATCTGAAGTCTTTGCTGATCTTTATTCTGTTTGTTGGATGTCGATCTTCACTTCTAAATTTTTGAGATTCCTTCTCAAAAATTCTGACCCAGTTTCCATTTCCTAGGGCTATATGACCGAGCTGCTGGGGTGCCTACGTATCCCATTAAATCAGGAATCAGGTCAAACGTAGTTCAAGACTATGCTGGGGATATATATAGAAAATCTAATGGGTTGGCCGAAGCCGACATAAACTGCCTACGTATCCCTTTTGTTGGGAATTCAGGTCATCACGTAGTTCATACATAAGAGGAAAGGATAAATCGTAAGGGGTTGACCGAAGTCGACATAGGCCGCCTACGTATCCCTTGCTTGGGAATTCAGGTCAAACGTAGTTCGTAACTAAAAGAAAAGGATAAATTTTCCTAAGGGGTTGATCGAAGCCGACATAGGCTGCCTACGTGTCCCTTTCTTGGGAATTTAGGTCAAACGTAGTTCGTAGCTAAAAGAAAAGGAAAAATTTTCCTAAGGGGTTGACCAAAGTTGACATAGGCCGCCTACGTATCCCTTTCTTGGGAATTCAGGTCAAACGTAGTTCGTACATAAGAGAAAAGGACTCTAGACAGTCACACACTAGAAAACAACATTATTACAAAGGCAATTACAAGTAAATTAACTAAAGAAACACAAAAGCTAGAATGTCCTTCAAACATAATATCTCCTTACCGCGTCAGAATTGATTGGTTTGGTCTACTCCGTGCCATCCATCTCAGACAAAATCAGAGCTCCTACAGATATCACCTTGCGAACTATGTATGGCCCTTGCCAGTTTGGAGCAAACTTGCCCTTGTACTCCTCTTGAGAGGGAATATTCATTTGAGAACCAGTTGCCCCACTTTAAATGCTTGAGCCCTCACCTTCTTGTTAAAGGTACGAACTATCATATGTTGGTACAACAGACCATGGCATACAGCGACCATTCTTTTTTTTATCAATCGACATGAGTTGTTCATAGCGAGCACGAACCCATTTTTCATTACTTAGTGCTGCTTCCTGAATAATCCTTAGGGAAGGTATTTCAACTTCAGTAGGTATCACAGCTTTATTTCCATAGACAAGTAAATAAGGGGTCTCCCCGGTGGAGGTTTGAAATGTTGTACGATACCCTAGCAAAGCGTAAGGCAACATCTCATGCCATGATCTATCATTTTCGACCATCTTTCTCAAGATCTTCTTGATACTCTTGTTGGCAACTTCCATAGCTCCATTCATTTGGGGACGATATGCAGTCGAGTTGTGATGCACAATCTTGAACTGATCACAAATTTCTTTCATCAAGTGACTGTTCAAGTTTGCCCCATTATCAGTAATGATCGATTCCGGTACTCCGAACAGGCAAATCAAGTTATTCCTGACGAAATCCACAACCACTTTCTTAGTGACGGCTCTGTATGAAGCCGCTTCGACTCACTTAGTGAAATAATCAATGGGAACCAAAATAAATCTATACCCATTCAACGCTAATGGCTTTATTAGTCCGATGACATCCATGCCCTAAGCTACGAAAGTCCAAGGAGAATTCATTGTGTGAAGCTCGTGTGGAAGCATTCGAATCAGATCTCCGTGTATATGACATTTTGGACATCTCTGCACATACTTACTATAATCATTTTCCATAGTCATCCAGAAGTAACCGGTTCTCAGGATCTTTCTGGCAAGGACAAACCCATTCATGTGGGGGCCACAAATTCCAGTGTGTACCTCTTTTATCAATTTATTGGCTTCCGCAGCATCGACGCATCTTAGGAATCCCAAATTAGGAGTCCTCCTAAAAAGAATTTCCCCACTTGGAAAGTAATTCTTTGCCAAACACCGGATTGTCTTCTTTTGGTTGTTACTAGCCTCTTCAGGATATATTCCAGATTCCAAATACCTTTTAATGTCATAGTACCCAAGTTTTCCATCAGGCTCCTCTTCCATGTGTACATACTGCACGGGTTGCTCCTTCAAGCTTATTTCCAAAGGATCAATGTAACTCTGATCCGGGTGCTGAATCATGAAAGATATAGTGGCCAAAGCATCAGCAAACTTATTTTGTATCCATGGGATATGCCTAAAATCAACTTTCTTGAATCTTTCACATAATTCTTGCACCAGCTCCACATAAGGAGTGATCTTGGGATTTTTTACCTCCCATTCTCCCCGTACCTGGTGAATGAACAAATCTGAATCCCCGATGACTAACAATTCACGAACACCCATATCAAGTACCAATTTGAGACCCAGAATGCAAGCCTCATATTCAGCCATATTATTGGTGCATGGAAAATATAATTTAGCAGTTAACGAATAATGTGGCCCATTTCTGACACCAAAACTGCTCCAATTCCTGAACCTTTGAAGTTGACCGCCCCATCAAAAAATAGCCTCTATCCAGGGCAAATCTCTGTAATGTCTTCTCCTATGAACAAACTTCCTCATCTGGAAAGTAAGTTCGAAGTAGCTCATATTCCTCATCAACTGTGTTCTCTACCAAATGATCTGCTAAGGCTTGCCCTTTGATTGCTTTTTGGGTTAAATATACAATGTCAAACTCACTCAGCAATATTTGTCACTTAGCTAGCTTTCCCTTAGGCATGGCCTTTTAGAAAATATACTTTAATGGATCCATTCTCAAGATGAGGTATGTTGTGTAGGACGACAGATAATGCTTTAACTTTTGTGTCGTCCAAGTCAAAGCACAACATGTCCTTTCTAAAAGAGTGTAACGGGCTTCATATAGCGTGAACTTTTTACTCAAGTAGTAAATGGCTTTCTCTCTCCTATCGGTCTCATCATGTTGTCCGAGGACACATCCGAAAGCATTTTCTGAGACTGACAGGTAAAGCAATAATGGAATTCCTTCTCTTGGTGGAACCAAAATTGGCGGTGCAGACAAGTATTTCTTGATGCGGTTAAAAGCTCTCTGACATTATTCTATCCACTCGTTCAATGCATTTTTCTTTAACATCTTGAGAATTGGCTCACATATATGACTTTTGACTGCGTGAAGAACCTGCTAATGTAATTCAAATGATCCATAAAACTCATAACTTCCTTCTTAGTCTTCGGTGGTGGCAAATTTTGAATTATCTTGATTTTGGATGGGTTTAACTCGATGACTCTTCTACTGACTATGAACCCCAGGAACTTCCCTGATGGCACACCAAAAGCACACTTAGCAGGATCATATCATGGAAAATCATCGTCATAGCCCTCATATATGTTGCACCCGCATTTTTGAGACCAAACGGCATTACCCTGTAATGATAAACAACCCAGGGTATAATAAAAGCCATTTTTTTGCATCTTTCTCATCCATCAATATCTGATGATACCCGACGAAACAGTCAACGAATGATTGCATTTTATGTTTTGCATAGTTATCGATGAGAATGTGGAGGTTGGGCAACGAAAAATTATCTTTAGGACTAGCTCTATTCAAGTCTCTATAGTCAACACAAATTCGAATCTTGCCATCGTTCTTCGACATAGGGACAATGTTGGCCAACCACGTCGGATATTTTGTGACCTCGACAACATTAGACTGGATTTGTTTTGTCACTTCTTCCTTGATCTTTAGACTTAAATCTGTCTTGAATTTCCGTATTTTTTGCTTGACTGGATCAAACTCTAGATTTATTGGCACCTTATATGAAACAATGCTGGTGCTCAACCCTGGCATATCATCATAGGACCAAGCAAACACATCGATATATTCCCGCAATAGGTGGATGAGCTCTTTTCTTTATGGCGCCACCAGGTGAATACTAACGCTTGTCTCTTTCATTTTATCGTGATCTCCCAAGTTGACTATTTCAGTTTTCTCCAGATTAGGTTTTTCGCGATTCTCAAGTTCCTCCATATCTTTGACTAATCGTTCCTCGTCATCGTCTTTCAAATCATCATTGCTCCCCTTATTTTGTTCGTTCAAGCTTTGACATGACATGACATAGGCAGATTTTAAGCTACTGTTATTGTAATGGACAAAGAAACCAAGTTAGATGATAACAGGATAATAACAAAATATATGACTAGGAGTGTTTTAGAAATAATAGAATTTTCTAAATAAATGAAGGCCTTTTTATTGAAATTTGGGAGAATTACAAAATCGTGGCTCATGACTTGCGGAAATACAAGTCCATGCCTTTTTTAAAGCAGTAAGATACGGAAATAAAGTTTTGAGATATAAAAGGTGGATCGCGGGGCCTCTTCCAGATCATCACCAATTTTAAAAAATATCAGTAATTGCCCTTTCATCCACCATGATGGGCGATGGGTTATGAGTGGAGCGGAGGTCCAATTTTGCAAGGCCTTCCCTGGCCCAATCTGCTTCACCCCACTAGACTTTGGGAGATCTTCTGGTATAACATTACATTCTTTGAACAAATATCCTATCCCATCCCCAAGAACATCATCATCTGACACCTCTTGTACAGGAAATGATAAGAACAGGAGTGCCAAGGGCCTAAACAGACTCTTCTATGGCCATCTTCAACCCTATCCTTCTTGGTAGGCTTATATCTTAACCCGTACTTAGAGCCTCTCTCTGGGATCACAATAGGCTTGATAATTCCTTGTAAATTCTTGCCCAAGCCTCGACCAGGTTCAAACCCATTTCTTAACATCACCGTTGTAATCATTTTGTAGACAGAAGGCATTGGTACTTTGGGCGTCAAATCTCTGTCCGCAGCATTTACAATTTTTAGTGTATAGAAACTGCTACCTTTTGGAATATCTTTAATCACCGATACATAACCATTGGGACGGTCCGCTCGACTTTTTTCTCCTTGGATGACTACTTCATGATCTTCCCAAATTAACTTCAATAATTGATGAAGGGGTGATGAAACTGTCTTTGCACCATGTATCCATGGTCTTCCCAAGATCAGGTTGTAGCTAGGATGGATATCCATAACATGAAACTTAGTCTTGAACTCAGCAGGCCCCATTTGGAAGTGCAAATCAATCTCTCATATGGTAGCTCTTTGCCCACCATCGAATGCTCTCACATTTACGTGGCTTTGACGAATTTTTCCTAAATCATAGCATTTGAACCAGCATAGAGAGGGGACAAATATTCACCAGATCCGTCATCTATTAATACCTGATTAATCACATAATCACGGCAAACGACAGTGACCTGTATGGCTTTGTTGTGCATCTCCTCTTCAAACGGTAATCATTCATCACTGAATGATATACGATGATTCCCCTCAATGTTACCTATCATCGCAGCCAGATTCTCAACACTCATTTCAGTGGGAATATATTCTTCCTTTAAGACCTTCGATAAAGCTTGTCGGTGGTATTGCGAACTCATTAATAGTGCTAAGACAGAGACTTGGGCTGGCATTTTCTCCAAGTGTTTGATAATTGAGTAATCCTTTTGTTGCATACGCCTCTGAAATTCCTCAGCCTCTCTTTCAGTTATTGGCCTTTTTTGTGAATCTTTTTCGTTGGTCAATTCCTCAGGGACGTAACATCGTCCCGATCGTGTCATCCCTTGGGCAGCAATGGTTTGCACAGTAAATTCCTTACTTAGCGGGGGAGCATACACTTGAGTCGGGGCCGTCATTACTATAAATGGGGCTTTCTCGTTGATACTTAAGGTAGCCATAGCCTTCTCCATCTTTCCTACCTCTTCTACTCTTTTGCGCTTTTCGAAGTTCACCTGGGTAACGGTCTTGGCAGATGCCCATTTGCGTTCTACTCCAATCATGTTAACTGTAGATCCCTCATGGTTTGGCAATGGATTTTTCTTAACATTTGGAGTAGGCGCCTGGAGCGTGATAACCTTTTGATCGATTAAATCCTGGATCTTGTGTTTCAGGTAGACATAATCCTCTGTACTGTGCCCTACTGTCCCCGAATGATAAGCACAATGTTGACTTGCATTAAAAAATTGAGAGTTGGGATTGATATTCCTTGGCTGTACAGGTTGCAAATGACCAGCGTTATTCAATCTTTCAAACAATTGGGTGCGACTTTCAGCTAGTGGGGTGAAATTTTGAGGAGGTTTATTTTTGTGGTTTAGATGTTGGGGGTTATACGGGCTTAGGTTTGTAGGAGGGGGTACTTGGTGATAATTTGAAGGCGTTTGGAAATTTGTTCGGTTATTTAGAGGAGTGGTTTGGAAATAAGACTGATAATTTAGAGGTGGAACTAGGTATTGGGAAAAGATATTTGGTTGTGGAGCTTGGTATGAGGATTGGATGTTTGGGAGTGGAATTTGGTACTGAGGTTGGGCATTTGAGAGTGGATCTTGGTATTGGGGGTGGGTGTAGAATATGTGCGGAAGGTTAGGTGACGGTGGAGAAGATAAAACATTTCTAGAATTAAACCTCTTTTTCATTTTTATAACAGGATTAGCAGAAATCACATCTATATCTTCCTTTTTCTTCTTCGAGAATATGACAGTCCCAAACAACGTCGGGGTTTTGGCAATCTTCCCTGTTCAAATACCTTCTTCCAATGATTCTCGTATTTTTACCAAATCCACAAAGGTTGCTCTAACAGCGAATACCATCCTGGTATAATATTCTCCTTCTTGAGCGCGAGAGAACACGGATACTATTTTCTCCTCAGATATGGAGAGTTGTACTTTGGTAGCTTCTTTCTTCCAACGAAAAGCATAGTCTCGAAAACTCTCAACGCTTTTTTGTTTGATTCGATCTAGTGAATACTGGTCAGGGACTATTTCGATGTTGAATGTGAACCAGTCAAGGAAACCCTTGGCCAATGCTTTCCAACCAGTAAACTTTTTTGGCTCCTGAGACATGAACCACTCCAAGGCTTCACCATTCAAACTTCGACTGAATAGGCGCATCAATAGCGCCTTGTTTTTCCCTATCCCTACCAGTTGCTCACAGTACCTTCTTAGATGGGCTATTGGACTTTCGGTACGGTCAAATATCTTAAACTTAGGGACTTTGTACCCTTCTGGTAGATCTACTCCCGGGTGATCACATAAATCGTCATACCCCAAACCGTCGTGGTCCTTCGCTTCATGAGACTCTTTGATCCTCATGATCTCTTCATTTATATCTAGTAAATTCCTTTTATGCTGGGCCCTTCATTATTTCTCCTTCTCCTCGTAATGGCCCATCTCAGGGTTAGAAAGAGGGTTCATAGATGTCAGGGGATATGATGGCTTGAGGGGGATTTGGAAGGGAGGCCTGATTTTGCAGAAGGAAGGAACTTGGTTGGTAAGTGGGAAGATGTTCTGGAAATTAGATAGGTTCTATGAACTTTGTAAGTAGTTTGGCGGAGAAAGATTTTGCAGATTTGGAAATGAATTTGGTGGATTCGAAGGTAGGTTTGACGTATTTTGTAGATTTGGGAATGAATCTTGCGGATTTGGAAATGCGTTTTATTGATTTGAGAATGTGTTTTGAGGATTAGGGAATGGATTCGAAGATGGGTTCTGTGGGGTTACGATCGGATTTTATGGATGGTAGGCATCTGGATTATTTTCACGATTAGTATTTTGGACAAATGGAGGAGTGAAGCCGGATGATACGTTAGTTGGCTGGTCCCCGAGAATAGGGGTGTTGAGGGGAGGGATTTGGAGTGGAGTCCTGTGTCCGTCTGGAGCGGGGGCATTGACGGTGATGGCTAAGTTAGCCAAATTTCTAGTGCGATTTACTTCCTCCTGAAGCATTTCTAACTTTCTTGCAAGTTCTATAATCATTTCATTCTGTTCCGCTATCACATTGTCCTGGATAGTCAGTGCGCTCTCTTTGTTATTTCCTGTTATTTCTGGATGATGGTCAGGGGATGGGATTTTGTGCGCTTTCGATCGGGTGAAGTAGGGATGTTCTGCCAGCTTATATCAACACAGAGTAATTTCTATTATCTGCAAAGTAAAAGAACTTAAAGGCAAATGTGTCAGTTTCCGTATGTGATAAGTAATACAAAATATTTGATAGGAAATAACCACACAGAGTTGTTCGAGTCATAGCCAAATTCATCCGTAGGACATAGTGGATAAACTTGTCTTTGATCTCAACAAACGTACATAAGCACATAAAACAGTTATATTACACAAAACATTATAATGACGCGAATCCTAGTTAGGGTGACCCTTGTTGAGCCAAGGGTTCAGGCCTAACGATTTTTTGAAGAAAATATGTGCTTTCTCAAAGTCAATCCATTAACCCCCAACTCATATAGACACAAAAAAGGCATAAATACCTACAAAAGATAACAAAATAGGGATACAATCTTTAGGGAAAAGGGGAAATAACATGAAAGAATATAAGTTCCCGCGTAGGGGAGAATAGAAAAACTAGCTACTAGAGGCTCCTTCGTCTGTTTTTGCCTTCTTTGCCTTGTTTATCTCATGTTCTATTTGATACCTATTGATGATAAGATGATTCCCGCATAACTGTGCCTTGCAGTCGTAAGTCATTTTCCCTATGCTATCGAGTTGGGAGGCCATGCTATCATCCAAATCGATTAGATATTACCTGGCATCATCAGTGTCTTGCCTAGCTTTTTTCAACTCTTCCCTCAACATACGTATGGTCAAAGCATCCTCCATGTGCATCTTTCGATGCGGATTTCACTTTTCTGGAACTCATCTTGTAGCTCGTGAAGCCAAATTTGATGCTCGGATTCTACATCCACAGCCCTAGTGGGACCATGGTCCCAGATTCAATGCTCCGGCAAGGCTCTTTTTTAACCACTCCTTGTAAGTGTCACTGACTTCAGATTCATACCCTATACGGAAAGAGACTTTTGTCCACCTTTTCCTTCTCCATCCATTTATCATGTAGTTTTTGAGCGAGGGCTCACTTTCATCATATTCGGTGAAGAATCTTAGCATAGAATCGATTTGAGGTGTCTCCGCTTGATCTCGAATTGCCTAAGAACTCTGCCAGGATTATAGGGACAGGCTCCCTTGAGACCCAAAAGCACTAAAAAAGGCCACTCGCCCCCTCGAATAATGTATTTCCATGAACGAATATAGTTAAGGGACCATTGGACATCGCCATCTCTTAATTCTCCAAGAGTCTTAAGCCAAAATTTGTGGGATGCTTCCCTTTTGAACTTGTGTAAAAATAATCATATGTCGTGCGATTCTAGCAGATTCCTCCTTGTTTTGTATCAGGTTGTGCCGTTCTAGGATTTTTCACCAAATGCATCATCATCCACCATTGTAATATAAGGTTGCAGCCTTGAAAAAACTATTCTCGACTTGACATCTTCCTAAAGCGCAATATATGTCGACCGCAATCATGGGGGCTAAGTTCTAGAATACTTTTTTAGAATTGTACTCCATTCCAAAGAAGAGTGAATGGGTCACTGTGACAACCCTCGGATGAATTGTGCCATTTTCCCCCTGCAGGAACACCATGGCTCCAAGTAGGCCTACCGTGAATGCAAAAGCTCTCATTTCCTTCCATTTTGCTTCCGACTCCAATTTATACCCAATTTATGAAAAGAGTTGAATCTTCCGAACCAACGGTACAACTCACAAAAAGTGATATTTGATCGATCATGTTCCCTAGCCAGGTGTCATCGTCAGTTAAAAATATCTCCTTAATCTTTTGACGATCCCACACATCCGGGATTAAAATATTCTTATCCGGTGTCTCCCTTCTCTTAAAATACATTTTCGTACTCTCATAACAAATCAATATGTCTTTAATGGTGGGGGTCAATTCAACATCCCCGAAGAGAAATACCATGTTTTGATAGTCCCAAAAATTTGTTAGCACATGGATCATTTCGGGCCAAGCGTCCATCTCGATCAAAGAAGGAAGATGCCCAATATGTGTTCTAACAATCTTTCTCTCTTCTGCGCTCATGTGGTCCCACCATAGTTTCAAGAAACCGTCAGGTTTTGTAACCATCTTGAACTTTTCGCGAGAATATAGTTGAGCCATATCCTACATGAAAGCAGACAAAGACAAGCCTTCCCCCGACCCCAAAGGATAATGGATTGACTTTAGATAAGCATGTATTTCTTCAACACATAAATATGATTCGTCTGTAATTGACTCGGGGTCGATAGACACAGGGCAGGTTTTCTAATGGGCCTAATACCCTGCTCGGATATTAGGTCGTCCTAGGCACATGCCTAAAATAGGGTTTTAGTTTCGTTCTATCCTCGGTGTCTAGAGTGGGCTTGGACACTGGTTCTCAAGCGGACCACTTGAGTTTGAAAATAAGAACAACGTCAGATGACTCACGTGCTGATAAGCTATTCGTATTTCCAACATATTTTGGAATTGAACATCAGGGGCTGGGACATCCACGAAACCCCAAAACAGTTTAAATAATGTAGGAATATGCCATGAGATGCGATAATTAAACTTTACATAATCGGAACACATAAACACATAAACAGTTAATCAAAGATGAAAATCAAACATTTGATTAGAACCTAGTTAAAGATCTCCAGCAGAGTCGCCATTTCTGTTTTACAAAAAATTTGACTTTTGAGAGAGAGTCGCCACTTAACTTTGAAAAAGAATTAAGAAACCTTTAAAGAGTTATTAAAAACGATTCAAAATAGGAAAATCATTTTAAGTTAGATATTCCGAGTAAGTGGTTCCTATTAACGTTTTAGGAAGGTGTTAGGCACCTAAAACGCCCGCTAACTTACGGTTATCCGGACTGTTTGAAAATATCTTTTGATTAAATTCTGAAAAGATTAATTTGTTGAAATTGTGATTTGATTTTTTAAAGACTTGTGTAAAATAGATTTAGGCGACTTAGTTGGGATTGTAACTAAGTTTAAACAAGACTAATGAACAAATAAACACATAAAAGGGAAAGGGAGGAGAAAATAAAGGATTTAGGCCATTGGGTCCAAATCAACGAGACCTGTCCTAGTCTAGTTGGGCTTCCGACCCATTTCACCTGTCCTAAACTATTTTTCGGGCCTTTGGCTCGAGTCTTGCTCCACCTGTATTAGATACAACTTTGGCTTCGTGGCCCAAAATACACGAATAATCCCATAAATAAAATAAATAAGATAGATAAAGACGACAAGTAAAAAATAAGAGCGAATGAACAAAAAGGAGACTTTTTAGGCCCTTTGTCGCTTCGAAGATGGGATTTTAACCCATTCCTCCTCTCTTGAATCCTTGTATTCGTATGCATTGGAACCTTGGACTCACTTCTGGACTTGACTCAACGGATGGGCTTGATTAGCCCATTAGGGAATGCAAAGAGTCTATTTGGACTCCAACGAATTGTCATGCAAAAGAAGAAAAGAAACGAAATTAATGCACACCCAAAATACGAATTGCTACATGGAGAAATAGTATAACAAATTTATAAACAAAAAGTCAACTGTAGTGTCATCAAACGGACTGCAAGACAGTAATTCAAATAGGTCAGAGTCATGCAATATAATAGCACACAACATACTCCATCAGAATAAAATTGAAACCAAGAGCATCACAATATCACAGCTTTTCCAAGAAAGAATGAAGCATTTCTTTAAAAAGAAAATTATAACTGAACTAAACTAAACATGTTACAAAGCTACGCTGTTTATCAAACAAACTACAATTTAGTTAGATTGAGCCGGGGGGAATACGTTCGTCCAAGTTAGATTGAACAAAAATTACGAGTCGAACCATGCTAAACATCTTTATACTATCAAAATGATAAGTTAAAGAACTACAACAGGAAATATTTCATCATGGACTTAAGCTAACGCAAGCAATTGCAGGTGCAAGACTGTAGATTTAAAATTATAGCAAGCAATGATTCATCAATAGTCAGGAGAAACAGGATAAAAGTCCAATCTTGTCATACTAAACTGCAAATAACAGGCTAAAAGATTGGGATTAAAGTGAAGAGTGTTCAACTGAGGAAAGTAATCGGACTACATTAAAAATGACTGCTAAAGAATAGATTTCACATATTTTTAAAAGATTCGATGACTACTACAGTAATTTTGGAATAAAGAGCAGTCGAAGAAAATTCAAACTTCGACGAACGAACCTCATGACACAAGATGATCAATCAAGGGTAGAATAACAAGAACATATTCCCTAGAAGTCTAATCCTCACTAAAATTGAATTCCAGAGGCAGCTATCCAAACTTATTATTATCTAACTTTTCATACTAAAAAAAATATATACAACACTCATGCCGATACATCGAGAAAGGTCGACATCAACGGAACATAGAACTTTAACAGATTTAAGGGGGAAATAGTAAAACACTCAAGCATTATTCGATAGTCCGAAAACGCCTTACAAAAATCTAGAAGTTCTAGACAAACGAACCAAAATTGAATCAAAAGTAAAGTAAGAAAAGAGGAAGCAACTTGAATGCATAACGACTGCCTAGAAAAACATAAAATTAACCTTAGGAATCTGATTCTGAAGATAGATAAGGCAAAAATCTAACGTACGTCTAACTATCAAAACCAAAGGAGCAAATGATGTAGGAAAAGGCTAGACATTTTTCAAACTAGGATGTAATTAAGCAAGTTGTAACATCTAGGCAAAATTATTTAATCAAAGCAACACACAAAAGTGAAAACCATGATTAAATAATTAATTAACGATATTAAAGTTTAAACAATAGATTGCAAAATTGGGGGAAGTAACACAACGCTACAATCTCAGATCAAACGATTATAATAACAGTTAACCTAGCATATCAGGAAACGCTACATCAAAAGGGAAACTGGAAACAAAAAAATGCAGTCTTGATGATATAAATGTTTATTCATACCATAACCCTCAAATAACTAACAGTGCCAATTAAAAGACAGTATATTCGACATAATCACATTTAAAGTTACAACATGAGCACTGCTTCAGCGAAATTGCATAACAACAATCACGAAACAACCCCTAAGGCCCTCACAGCCATCTACAGCAAACGAACCCAACCTCATTCATGATACCCGGGTAACTACATTCTACGAAGATAGAAAGGTGAAGTAGGAAATGTCAAAATGAAGCAGAAAGAGGGACGAGCGTATATTTACCTCTTTCAGGGCAGCAGACAGGACGACAAGCTATCAGCAAACTTGTCACTACCAGAATCTCGCGATGTCGACCACTAACAGAGCTTCCTTTTGCTTTTTCCTCTTAGAAATTTGGAAACCCCCAGATTTTCAACTAAGACTTTCAACTTGAATTCAGAAAATCCAAAAAAAAATTCTTTCTCTGTTTTCAAAATCAGAACTTACTCAGAAGATTTCCCTCTTTTTAAAACCTTAATTTTTGACCCCAGAATTTACCATCCAAAAGAAAAGAAAAAGCCCCCAATTTTCTATACTCTCCTTGTTCAACCCTCCCCCCTTTTTTTCCTTTCAAGAAACAAAGGCCCTCCTATATATAGAAAATGGAAGAAAGGGTCTTCTGGGATTTCAAATTCGAAATCCCTTTTCCAGCTTAGTGTTTCATCAGGCTGTACCAATTTGGGAATGGTGGACCAATTAAAATTGAGCCAAACAGATTCCAATCCAAAACCAATTAAAAACCACCAGGTATGTACGAATTCGTACCATCTTATCCAAGAAAAATCAAACTTAGATGCTGGGGAGAACACGTACATAAATTCTAGAAGGCTCTCAAATCTTCTGTATACGGACTCACGTGAGAGTCAAGTGATACGTACATGAGGGAAAAGGACCGATTTGGGGTCGATCTCGAGTCTAAAATCGGATCGGGTTGGGTGAGCTGGGTCAAAATTTGGTCGATGATTCGCTAGAGTTATACGCCATTTTTGGTTGTTTGTACGTCGATTATTGCTGGGGAAATCGAATTAGTGGCACTTAACGTTGATCGATTGACCGAGATGTTCGCCAATGTTGGGTCAGGATAGGTCGTTAAAGATTGTTCTATTCTTGAAGCTGTTGTGCTTCAGCCGTATGAAGAGAAGGGGATTTTAGAAGATGGGTCGGGTTGGAAGTGATTTGGATTGGGCTAGTAATATTGGAATGGGCCACTGATGGTAATAGAGGGCTGGTTTGGTTAACTTGAAATGTTTATTATTGGGCTGGGCTAGGCAGATTAGGGGATTGGGTCACTGAACTATTCTTACAAAAATAGTCAATCTGCCATGAGATCTGACCCTTTTCATTCAATTTTGGCCAATTGAGTATTAATTAGTCAATTGTCTTGCAATTGTGGCCTAATTAATTTCAATTAGGACCCAATTCAATGAATTCTCTAAATTAAATCAAGATCCCATACGATTTACCAACCGATTTAATCTCGAGCTCCTTGATTCACTAAAAACTAAACATATATTTATCCAAATAAATTATTCTTGAGATTAAATTATATTTAAACTAAGATTTTAATCAAAATTTATTTCCAGACAGACCTTGATTAAAATTTGACATTCCACAAAAAATAGATTTTTAAGCAACAAAATTATATAATTTCGTATAATTGAATACAATAATATATAATTGCTACTTAAATGAAGAACTTACCAAGATAAATACTTTTTAAAAGTTTCTTCATTCGATAAAATAAATGTCGTGATTTTATCGAAAATCGAAGAAACTCGAGATTAAATTTAGTCGTGGAGGACAAAAATTAGGTGTCAACACTAGACATTTTAAATAAGATAGAATTAATAAATCTAGAAGAACAATTAAATGATATTAAAGATGAATTAGATTATAATTATATAAGAATAGAAAATTCTTATTATATATATATATATATATATATATATGTATATATATATAGATGTATGTATGTATGTATATATATATATATATATATATATATATATATATATATATGTATGTATGTATGTATTGATATATTGATATATGATAGGATATATGATTAATAAAGTTAGATATAATGACTTTTGAATTTCCTTTAAACACATAAATATTTAAAATGAGAAGAAAACTCAATACATATATATATACTAGTGTAGATGTACGCGCCTTGCGCGTGTACCTCACTTTAATGAGTTCAAACATTACACTAAATATGATATTTGTTTAAATAGTAAAGATGAATATAATAATTAAATTTAATTTTTTTTTGTATGTAAAGATAGAGAATTTATTTATTAAACCTAATCTTTACCAAAAATATTTTTAAAAGTCTATCGACATTCATCTATCATCTGTAAATTGCAACAAAGCAATACAATGATAGAGACATCAAAATAATATAATTAAATCTAATCTTTACACACAAAAATTTTCTTAAAGTCGTCTCACACTAATCTATCACCTGTAAAAAATAACAAAATAATACGATAATAAAGATATCAAAATAATACAGCTAAGGGTTAGAAAATCAAGCATCCACCAATCTAGACATGCAATCGAATCAAGTTAAATGAACATCAATCATATTCTCTCAATAGGCAAACCGATTTGTTCTCTAGTTTAATGTACATCGCAATATTTATAGAAATATTTTCCTTAATAAAGTCCTATTTTAGGAGTATTTTTCTAATTGAACAGTAGAAAGGAAAATATTAATTAATTCTCTAACCATATATTTTAGGAGTCCCATATATTTTAGTAAGTCTAGTAGAAAGAAAAATATTAATTAATTCTCTTGTCATATATTTTAGGAGTCTCATATATATTAGGAAGTCTAGTTAATATAATAAAAAAATTAAATAATAAATTAAAAATTATGAAAAGACAATTTTGTCTAAATAAGAGTTTTTTAATGAAAGGCAAAAAGTTCAAATCACTTTTCTAAGGGTTTTCACACTTTTAATATACTAGTTTAGGTGTACGCGCCTGGCGCGTGTACCTCACTTTATTGAGTTCAAGCGTTACACTAAATAGGATATTTGTTTAAATAATAAAGATGAATACAATAATTAAATTCAACATCTTTTGGAGAATTTATTTAATTAAACCTAGCCTTTACCAAAAATAATTTCAAAGTCGATCGATATTCATCTACCACCTGTAACAAAACAATACGATGATAGAGACACCAGAACAATATAATTGAATCTAACCTGTACACAAAAGTTTCCTCAAAGACATCCGGCACTTATCTACCACCTGTAGACTATAACAAAATAATATGATGATAGAGATATCAAAATAATACAACTAAACTTTACCTTTACACAAAAAAATCTCAAAACAGAGATATAAAAACAATACAATTAAATATAACTTTTACCAAAAAGATTTCTTAAAGCCGAACGACATTCATCTATCACCTGTAACTTCCTACGACCTGTAAACAACAATAAAATAATACAATAGTGATCACAAAGCTTCAGTTTTGGTGAAAATAATTTTTATCTGAGCTAAAACTTTGACACTAAAGAATAACTTGAATGAAAATAAAGAAGATATATATATATATATATATATACATACACGTTGAATTCTATTATGTTGACAAAATAGTAAAGAAGTTGAAGGTTAGAAAATTAAGTATCCATCAATCTAGACATGCAAACCAATCAAGTTAGATGAACATCAATCATATTTTCAGAATATGTAAACCAGTTTCTTCTCTAATTTAACGTGTATCTCAATATTCTCCAATTTAATGTGTATCTCAATATTTATAGAAGTATTTCCTTAATAGAGTCCTATTTTACCACGAAACATGGAAAGTTATACATATTCCTTTATACCGTATATCTTAGGACTTCTTAATTATTAATTCTTTTAGTAAATTTTTGCCCATAATATTAAATATTAAATATTTAAAAGTAATTAAATAAATATACATTTTAAATATTAAGAATAATAGCTAAAAAAATCATGACAACCAAACCGCTACTCCTAAGCATGCATTAATGAGGATTCTACTTGGATAAAATAATACGAAATCTATTCTACAACGAATTCTTTTCGTAATATTTTGCTATTTTTGCCTTTAATTTTTTAAGTATTGGTCACGAAACCTCACCTTTAAGAGCCTAATGCATTAAGAAAGATAATTCTAGTTATGATAGAAAATTAATCCTAACCAAAAGGACTCCTAAACGTGGAAAACAAAAAAAAGAAATAACACAATTATGTGTTCATTTTTTATAGTAAAACTAACACACTATGAAAACATGTTCCTAAATTAAGAGAAAAAATTAATCACCCACTATGTTCCACCAAAAATGTATTAAAATCTTATATTTTATTAAGAAATCATGATACTTTTTTAAACCTTCGTAACTTGAATAGTGTTGCATATTGTCAATATAAACAATAAATAATAAATATTTGTATAAAAAGTAAAATTTGCGACAACCAAAAAGAAAATCACTATTTTCGTAAAATATAGTTGATCGATTGTTGATGTGAAGGAGTTCGTACCAATATTGACTTAAGATGGTACAATGTTATACATATAAAAAAAAAAAAAAGATGAATCGTTGATTTTTTTCTGTAATAATATTCTTGTTTTACCCAATTTATTTTTATAAAGAAATAAAGAAAGATACAAAGAATGATGATAGTGAAAGCAAGAAAATAACTTGAATGAAAATTAAAACAAGAAGAATACCTAGCAGTACAAAAAATCGTATGTTTGTAGAAGAAATCAGGACTCCTTTTCCTTAAATTTCACATGATATTTTAGTATATTTATATCTTGTTTAGTATTGATTTCCCATATTTGGCGTGCATACATGTATTTTATTTAATATCAGTTTTCCATGTTTAGCGTATTAGTTTAGTACTTCATTCCTTATAGGAATTAGTGTTGTGTTGTGCATTAGGAGTGTCCCAAATTTATAATGTTTTATTGAATTTGTAAGCAAAATTTATATTGCTTTATTGAATTTGTAATTTAAATAGAATATGCAAAAAGATGATTTTATATAAAGAAAAGATTTTTAATGAAGGGCAAAAAATTTAAACGTAATTTATAAGATCCTTCACACTTTTAAGATAATAGAGATAGAGATGGAGATAGAGATAGAGATTATAGATATAAAGACATATCGAAATAACTTAAAAGCTTAAAGAGTTAATCAAGCAACATCAAAGAGAAAACACATTTCAATATCTGAAAGCTTATGAAATTACATTGTAAAAAGTAAAGGAGAAGTTCCTAGAATAGTGACAACAAAGCAACAACGAAAGTCAAATGATAATCAAGACTAGTTGAAGCAACAACACAAACGAAGAATTTTTTTCTCACTTTTTTTTGTCTTTTATTATTTTGGAAAAGTTCTCTTGAAACTTCTAAGTCTCCTTTCTAGAAATCTTCAATTGTGCCTATCTTTAAAATAAAAGAAGAGAAAGATTTAAATAGATTGAAAAGATAAAACACTTTTCTTTCTTGAAAATTCAAAGACCAATGCATGCATGAGTCAGTCTCTTCCTCTTTCAAAGGACCCACCCAAAGTGACCAATAGAAAATTTTCTGTTACTTTTTTCTTTTTCTTTTTCCAAGAGAAGATAATTGAAAACGACATAATTACCCTCTAGAGGGCTCATTCTCTTTTTATTAAATATTTAAATAAAAGAAAAGTGCTTCATCTGAAAATTAAAAATAAGCTCATTAAGTACGACCATCACATCCCGATAAATTACATAAATGATTTTTATAATGGATAATTTTATTTTTTTGTTTTTCATAAAAAAAATCTTAAAAAACTAATTTTCTCTTATTTTAATATATATCACAAATACATAAATATCTCTATATATCTCAAATATTTCTAAACAACTGAATATTTATTTTTCTTTCAGCTTCTTTTTTTCCTTTTTTTTTTATTTTACTTTGATTTTTATTTTTATTTTTAAAAAGAAAAAATTCTCAACTCTTACTTTTTTTCTTTTCTCCTCTCGACCTCTATTTTTTTTTAGTTTACTTTGATTTTTATTTTTTATATTTTTTTTTAGTTTTTCTCAACCTTTACTTTTTTTTGTTTCCTCCTCTTAACTTCTATTTTTTTAAAAAAAATCTCTTTTTTATTTTTCTTTGATTTTTTTCTTTTCTCTTTTTAGCTCAACTTTTATTTTTATTTTGTTTTTTTCTCAATGTTTACTTTTTCCTTTTCTCCTCTCAACTTCTATATTTTCTTTGATTTTTATTATTACTTTTTTAATATTTGACTTCATTTTTTACTGTTTCCTCAACCGTTATTATTTTTCTTTTCTTTTCTTCGATTTCTTTCAAACAATAATTTACGCTCCATGGGCAAGAGTTGATACTACTACATTATATCTTGATTTATGATATGTTCTATAAATCTTGTATTACAGGCAAGACTTAGCCCAAGAACTTTCAAACAATAAGTTATGTCTCACGGGTAAGAGTTGACACTAGCTCGTTATGTCTTGATTTATGAGACGTTCTATAACTCGTGCCTTAGAGGCACAACTTATTCCACAAATTTTCAAACAATAAGTTACATACATTAGCAAGAGTCAATACAACCACGCTGTATTTTTTTACTTATGAAATACTTTAGAATTCTTGACTTAAAGAAAAGACTTAGCTCAAGGACCATCAAACAATAAGTTATGCCCCATGGGCAAGATTTGACACATCACATTGTGTATTGATTTATGAGATGTTTTATAGATCTTCCCTTAGAGGCAAGAGTTAGACCAATGGCTTTCAAACAATAAGTTACACTCCATGGGCAAGTGTTGACACTACCATATCATATTTTGATCTATTAAATGTTCTGTAACTCTTACCTTAGAGGTAAGACTTAACCCAAGGACTTTCAAACAATAAGTTACGTCCCATGGACAAAAGTTGACACTATCATATTGTGTCTTGATTTATGAGATATTTTATAAATCAAGGACTTTCAAATAATAATTTATGTCTCATGGGTAAGAGTTGACACTACTACATTATGTTTTGATTTAAGAGCACGATTTGGTCAAAGGACTTTCAAACAAGAAGTTATGCTCTATGGGTAAAGGTTCACACTACCACATCGTGTCTTGATTTATGAGATGTTCTATAACTCTTGCTAAAGAGGCAAGACTTAGACCACAAGTTATGACTCATGGGCAAGAGTTGACACTTCAACATTGTGTCTTGATTTATGAAATGTTCTATTAGTCTTTCCTCTAAGACAAGACTTAGCCCAAAAAACTCCCACAAAAATAGGTTATGCCTAGTGGACAAATGTTTTTTTGTTTTATTTTTCCATCCGTTGTTCGGTACTCGCATTGGAGTCTGACTATTCTGTATTTATGCCACGTTAATTTTTGATTCATGAGATGTTCTCACTCTTTCCTTGGAAGCAAGACTTAACTTTAGAATTTTTAAACAAGTTATGCCCCACGAGTAAGACTTGACACTACCATATTGTGTTTTAATTTATGAGATGCTCTATAAATTTTGTATAGCTAGACTTATCTCAAAGGACTTTCAAACAACAAGTCATGCCCTTAAATTTACTTTGATGTCAAAAAAAAAAATTCCTGTGTGAATTATTCAATTTTCAATTTATTGCAAAACATAATAGAAGTTGAGAAAAAAAGAAAAAGAGAGGAAAAAAAGAAAGGTTTAGAAAAAATAAAAAATAAAAGAAAAAGAAGAAAATAAAGATTGAAAAAAATAAAACCGCAACGTAAAAAACAAAAATAAAGTTTGAGAAAAAAGAAAAAATGAGAAACGATAAAAATAAAAAATAAAAGAAGAAATAAAGGTTGAGATAAATGAATTAAAAAAGAAAAAAAAAAGAGAAATAAAGAAATAGATAATGTTTGACAAAAAAAAAAAGTAAAAGCAAAAAAAAATACTAAGACAAACGAATTAAGACAAGAAAAAAATCAAAGAAAATAAAAAGGCAAAAAAAAAAGAAATAAAATAGAAGTTGAGAGACAAATGAGTATGGAAAGTTTAAAATCATTTGATGTATAGAGGGGTAAAAATATACTTATACTATACATAGAAAGGAAGGAAGACTAGTTTTTAAAGACATTGTTATGGGGGACGAAAAATCAAAGTCATCCACTATTAGGGCTATCCCATCTAATTCCTTGATCATGTCATAGTTATTCTTGCTGCAAACTCATTAGAACAAATCAACCCACAAACGAAAAATTCACCCACCAAACCTCATTTTGAAGATCAAACTACGCTAGAAACTTAAACAAAATAATTAATTAAAAATCTAAAAATAAAAACAAAATCTACAAGTTTCAAGAAAATAAAATAAAGAAAGGAAATGAAATAACTAATAATAATGATAAAATATGAAAAAAAAATCACTATAAATTTTGACAAAGAATAGTAGTGACGGATTTGGATAGAGGATGAAAAGAGAAAGAGATATATATTTTTAGGATGAATAGGGGTCGCCGAAAATTTCTTGGTGGAGTTTTAACAAGAAACTTATATCACTACTAAAAAAGCTATAAAAAATACCTAAAATAAGAAACCTCAAAAATAAGAGACCTCACGAGGTCGCTTATTTTCTTTTTTTTTTTATTTTAAAAAAATATGTAAAATAATAATAGTGATATTCTGATATCGAAAATAAATTTTGAAAAAACTTACGCCTAAACATTTAAAATTACATTAAAAGAAATTATAAATAGTCACCTCATGACATCTCTTTATTTTGGTCAAAGTGATCAAGAAATTTTTTTAAAAATACAAAATTTCTTTTTTTATTTGATAAAAATAATACAAACCCCAACACTCATTTGCGTAAAATAGTTTTCAAGCCTACGTCCCTCTTTCTCTCTCAAAATCCTTTTGTCCAAATCACTCAAATAGGCCAAATCACCTTTGTTGCAATCTACCTAGGAGTGCAGTAAGTTGAATATTTTTTCTTTCTATCTGCATTGAATGACTTATTATTTTAATTTCTAGTTTTTCAGCATTTATTTTGTCTATTATTTTGACTGTTCTGGTGAAGCTATCAATTATATATTGCTAATGGTGCTCTTGATTGTTTAGGTTATGAGTATTAGGTTAAAATTTTAGATGATTTGTATCCGTTGCTTTAATTTATTTGGTATTACTGATTTAGGATTTTCTAGTATGGATTTATCAAAGTAGAAAGAAAAGTATCAATATAGTCAAAGTAGGCTAAACAAATTGAAGTGGAGAGATTGGGAAGTAGTTCGGATTTAGGATTTTTTAGTACGGATTTAGCAAAGTATCCATATAGTCAAAGTAGACTAAACAAGTTGAAACGGAGGGACTAGGGAGTAATGGTTTTTGCTAAGCTCACATTAAGTGAAATTAAGATGATTTTCTTCCCGCTACTTCAGTTTGTTCAGTATTAGTGAGGACAAGACAGCGTGGTAGCAAAGTATCCATATAGGATATATTAGCTAGTTTGTATTATGGTTTAGTCAGTTAGTTATTATTGGTAAACTCACATTTTGTAGGGTGTGGGATTTAGAGAATTCATAGTTTAAGGTATGTCTAATTTTTCCCAAAAGATTAATTGTTAAGTGCTGAAGAAAAAACAGGCCTTGATGGAGCGGAATGGACCTTGGGGATTCATATGTCAACCCCAATTAGTTTTATTAGGGATTCTCAATGGGATTTAGAGAATTCTTAGTTTTAGGAATTATCAAGATGCAAAAAGTGAGGTTGAGATAGTTCAAGAATGTGAGGAGAAGGTACATAGATGCCCTAATTCGGAGGTGCGAGAGGTTGGCTATGTATGATTTCAGGCGGGGTAGATAAAGGCCAAAAAATATTAGAGAAAGGTGATTAAATGTGACATGAAGCAGTTATAGCTTATGGAGGACATGACTCTAGATATTAAGGTGTAGAGGATGTGAATTAGGGTAGAGGGTTAGTAGGTGGGAATGCATCCTTGCTAGTAGATAGAAGTGCTTAGTTCGTAGCCATGCTCGTGGTTGTGAGCGTTATGCCTATGTATTAATCCAGAGGAGGTCTCTTAATTTAAGGTTATTAATAGATTATGCCACCTTCCAATTGATTTGAAGTGTGAAATATTGACCTTGACAATTTCTACTTCATTAAGAAATACTTGATTTGATTTTCTATCGATGAAAAGATACTACTTGCCTCTCCTTCCTCGTAGTAGAAGTAATACATGTGTACACTCTTTCCTCCCCAGACTTACTTTGTAGGACTACATTGAGTATGTATGTTGTTGTTTGCCAAAAATATGCTATTAATTTATTCACATGGATCTTTAAGTGATAGTGAAATGTATTTTCAAAATGAAGAGAATCAATAAATGTAGAAAATTCTTGACAGTTAAATACTGTCAACAGAATCTTAACGAAGGCTGAATACATACATAGACACTTAAACTTTTCTGAATTCTTCACCTAGCTGCCTGAACTAAGCCTATAACCTATTGAACACTTGATCTATGATCAAAATCTGCCTATTTGATGCATGTGGATGATGTTGTACGTAGCATGGATATCATATACATTAAGCACGTGAATGTATTAAAAATGGGCTATCATGAAGTTTTTCCCTCCTCATTCAATTCTTCTCTCATCTCTCTCAACAAAATAAGACCCATTTTCCATCTATTTTGATTGTAAATCTCCACCAATAAACCACCGGCGTAACCTTTTTCCCATGACATAAGCAAAAACCAATTCTTCACCACCACTATTATAGACCAAAAATGACCTTGTTGCCATCAGCTTTCTTTTTCTCTCTCTTCTCCAAAAACAAGTATAAAAAATAGAGACCCAACACATCATAGACCCCATGGATCTCTCTCTAAACTCCCGAACAATCTGCCATGCTTGAAATCTATATCCAACTATTAGTTTCACTGGCCAAGTTTTCTCTTAGAAAATGGACAGCTTCCGCCACACTTAATTTGAAGTTCTAATTAAAGGGATTTGAATTTGTTGTGTGTTTTGGACCTTGGAGAGTCATGCATCTTTTTAGCTTTTCAAGAAAACTTTGAATTTTAACTAATTGTTTTTGTTGAGCACAATACCATATCAACAACTTTATGATTATTTTTTCCTATAAACTTAAGAGCTTTATAAGATCTACCTATAAATTACTTCCTCATTCACTTTTACTTGTCTACTTTATTAAATGAGGATGTATTTGCTTTTGTGATGGTACCTATTGGATAATTTGGGTTATTGAGTGGTAGAAAAATAAAGTTTCTTGTTGTGGAATTTGATACATTTATGGATGAAAAATATGGTGATGTGAACGAAAATCATGTTGGTGTTGACTTAAACAATTTTATATCTATGAAACAGAGTAATGTGAATAGAGCATAAGGAGTACAAAAAGTTCATAGTAGTGATAGATAAAGCTATAAGGTGCTGGAAAAACAAATATAGTGCAGGAAGGCAAAAACACAGGAATTTTACATGGAAATCTGAGAAGGGAAAAACCACGGCTTGTCATCACAAGCACCGTAAGAAATTCACTATAATCAACGTCCTGATTACAGTCTAGATTTTAGCCTATATCTAGGCTCCTTTTGCTTGTAGCAACTTACTATAAGTTCATCTTGGTAACTCTACCAAGGACTCTCTATGCTAATTAACTCTAATCAACCTCACACTTAGGCAACTCTACCAAAGCACCTCTCTCAACAAAAGAAGACACTGCTTTTATAACATGATTAGTTCAATTATAAATTATTAATTACTCAAAAACACTCACTCACTCATTAAGCATACTACAAAGATAAGAACATTAGTAATGATTGAGTAATCTTAGAGTTTTTGCTACTTTCCTCACTCTTTAGAATTTGCAAAACTAATTTGATAAAGAAGTACCCCTTTCCTTACATAGCTGAGTGATGATTAGGGTTGAAAGATCAATGGACCAGCTGTGCTAATCAGTATAAAATAGCACCTCCTAGTTTGTTACACAAGAGGACAAAACTGTGCAGACAACGCGTGCCAGCTGTACTATATCTCGCACATTCAGGGACCTGGTCCCTTGTAGTTAGCTGCTCATCATTAAAACTACATATAGCAATTTTCCCCCTTTTAATGATGACAAACCAACCATTCATACTTAAGCATCAGTACACATTCATCATATTTAATAAGTGTGATTACCACCTGAAGATGAATATTCCCCCTATCATTATGCTTCCTCCATTATGCAACACTGGGACCTGATCCTTTATTGTCAATTGCTTATCAGGTTTTAATTAATTTCTTTATGCAACGTGGCTTATTTAGTGCATTTGTATATTTTCCCTGTTATTATGCCCATATACCTTCACTGTAGCTCATCACGTCATTTTTTCCCCTGTCAACATGTATAGTTTATTAAGACTTTCCAGTTTTCCTCATTTAAGATCCCTTCCTTCATATGAGATTAGTAAGTATTCCCATTTTGGAATCATTAAAAAGTGAGAATAGTAAACCAAAAGTAATAGTAAGCACAAATTAGTTAATTCATGGCCACTGGGGTAACACTAATCATGAAGAACACTTTTAAGGTAGAACCAGATAAAGAGTACAAAAGTAAGAACACATTCATGTCCAACAGATTATGTATCATTTCAGTGCAAGAATTAGATTTCAAGTTCTATAGAATAAGCCACAGAAGTTGGAGAAAAAGGTGGAGAATTATGGAAGAAGGTTTGGAGATGCGAGGTCATCTTAGGACAGTGTAACATTTCAAGTTCAAAAGCCTCATTGGTTAGAATTACAACCTTCATCTTGAGTTCATCACTTTTCTTGCACCAACACTCACCAAATTTTTGCGTTTTCTAGCATTTGTGTTTTATTTATTTATTTTACAAGCCCTGCTAGGCTTATCTCAGGATTTTTTTCTTAGGATCGGGTCCCTCAGAAATCTGGTGCCTATTATAGGATGTTCAAAATTTACAACGAGGCTTTGTTTTTAGGTTGTTATTTTGTTCCTTATACCATCCAAAATTCCTTTCACACTTCCAAAAGAGTAATATATTTTTGGTAAAAATCTTCAATGGAAGAGTAAGTGAAGAAAAAGATTTGTCTTTGGATAATTTAGATAGTTGAGTTGAGTAGAGTATATGGGGTTAATGCAAGGATAAAATTGATTTTAGTTTTTCCTTAGACAATTTTTCTCACTGGGAAAGAGAAAATGTGGCTTTTTCTAGCAAAATAAGAAGAAAAACATGCACATTCATGATACTAACCTGAGATATAGGGCCAAGTCCCTCTCTTTCTTAGAGTGATTTCTCAAATTTGTCCATACTTTATCTATTTTCTTCTAAGGCTGTTCCCATGGGTGTATATCTACAACAATATGATACTGGTTTAGACTAACAAATACATACTTTATTAAGGATACCTGTCTCCTGATCATAGCCAATTTTGTGAAGAACTACTTATTCATATGGTGGGTTAGGTTATTTTGATCAAGCCTAACTTCAGTCTGTTCTTTATAAATTATTCCTTGTGAAGTGACTTAGTAAAGATATTTGATCCTCAGTCTTGCAGAACTTCATACAGATTGCCCATTTCTCAATATTGTCTCTTCGGAAGTGATGCCTCACATCAATGTGCTTAATCCTTTTATGTTTCACTGGATTCTTGGCCATGTTTAGAGCACTTGTGTTGTCACATATTAGAGGGATATCTGAGATAATGCCAAAGTACTTCAATTATTTCTTGATCCATAGCAGTTGTGCACAACAAGAAGCTACAACAACAAATTCAGCCTCAACAGTAGATAGAGAAACTAAATTTTGCTTCTTCGAACCCCAGGAAATTAAGGATGAGCTAAGAAAATATGTCATTCCTGAAGTACTTTTTCTATCAACAAAATATCCATCATAGTCAGTATCAGCACAACCCACTAAGTCAAAGCTGTTTCCTGATGGATAGTATAGGAACAGGTCCCTTGTCCTCTTTAGACACCTAAGAAATTTTTTTGCAGCTTTCCAATGGGACTCCTTTGGGTATGCTTGAAATCTAGCACACCTTTCTACACTGAAAACAATGTCAGGCTTACTTACAATGAGATATAGCAAGGATCCAATAATCCCTCTATATATTGTCTCATTCACTGAAGGACCTAACTCATTATTACCCATTTTTAGCTGGTTCCAATTGGGGTTTCAGTTGGCTTGACATCTCCCATATTATACTTCTTCAGTAGCTCTTTGATGTACTTCTCTTGACAAATCATTGTTCCTTGAGAAGTTTGCTTGATCTGCAAGCCTAAGAAGAAGCTCAATTCACCTATCATACTCATCTCAAATTCACTCTCTATTAGCTTAGAAAAATCTTCACATAGGGATTCCGAAGTAGCTCTAAAGAATATGTCATAAACATATATCTGGACAATTAATAAGATGCTACCTCTGGTAGAGTATTTTCTATTTTTCCTCTTTTGAAGCCATTTTCCAAGAGAAACTTTGAGAGTCTCTCATACTAGGCCCTTGGTGCTTGCTTCAAACCATATAGAGCTTTATCTAATTTAAGTACATGATGAGGAAAATTTGTATCTTCAGAACTTGGAGGTTGTTTCACATATACTTCTTCTTTCAGGTTTCCATTCAGGAAGGCACTCTTGATACCTATTTAAAATAGTTTAAATCCTATGTATGCAGCAAATGCAACAAGAATTCTGATTGCTCTATTCTTACTACAGGGGCAAAGGTCTCATTGTAGTCAATCTCTTCTTCCTAGTTATAGCCTTAAATAACCAGTCTTGCCTTGTTTCTATTTATAGTTCTATTTTTATCTTGTTTATTCATGTACACCCATTTAGTCCCAATAATTATCGTGCCAATAGGCCTAGAGACCAAATACCAGACTTAGCTTCTTTCAAATTGATGAAGCTCTTCTTGCATCCATTAATCTAATCAATATCTTTTAAGGCCTTCTTTACATTCTTGGGATTAATTTGGGATAAAAAGGCTGAAAATCCCATAGCATTCCTAGCTTGAGCTTTTTTTTTTAACTCCAATTTCCAGGGGTGTAGTCAGGCTCTCAAGGGGATGAGAGAATTTGTGCCTCTAATTTTGCCTTTTAATATTGATACCATTGGGACTTAGTCCTTGTGAATTTTGATGGTTTCCTCGGGTTGTTCTTCAAGTAGAGCTGGAATTTGTGGCTGAGATCATGGATCACCATCACTATCATCCCTCTCATCTGTATCATTAATCCCTTGATCATCATCTTCAGTAATAATATCCCTTTGAACAGGAATGAGTTCTTCATCTTCTGAAATTTTACTTGCAGTGTTCATTTGACTTCTTGACTTGTTAAAGATCATATGAATACTTTCTTCAACACACAGGGTCCTTTTATTGACCACTCTTAAGACTTGAAAGTTGAGGAGTAGCCTACAAACATAACTTTATCACTCTTGGAATCAAATTTTCCTAATTCTCTCTTCCCATTGTTTAGGAAAAAACATTTGTATCCAAAAGGTCTGAAGTAGTAGCTTTCTATTGAATACCAGATCATATGGATTTTTATTCAAAAGTGATCTAATCAAACACCTGTTAGTCACATAGCAAGCAATATTCACTGCTTCAGCCCAGAAACTCGTTGGAAGACTACTATCAATTAGCATAGTCCTAGTAATCTCTTTGAGAGTTCTATTTTTCTTTCAACAACTCTATTTTTTTGTGGAGTTCTAGGAGCAAAAAAGTTGTGACTTATTCCATGCTCAACATAGAATTTATCAACTTTATAATTCTCAAATTCATCCCCATGATCAGACCTAAATTCAGCAATTTTGCAGTTTAGTCTCACTTGGATTTTCTTGGCAAAAGCCACAAGAACCCCATGTGTTTTATCTTTGGTTCTTACAAACATTATCTAGGTGAACCTGGAATAGTCATATATAATAACTATCATATATTTCTTCTCTCCTCTACTTTGGACTTTGATAGGTTCGCATAAATCCATATGAAGTATTTCAAGAGGTCTGGAAGTACTTACTAGCTTCTTTAATTTAAAGGAGGATCTGGTATGTTTAACTTTAACACAAGCATCACAGACTTTGTTATCTAGAAATTTTAGCTTTGGCAGGCTACGGACCAGGTCGCTTGAAATCAGCTTGTTTAACAGGAGAAACTCACATGCCCTAATCTTTTGTGCCACAAATTTGCATCTTCACCTTGTGCACTTAAATAAGTTAATTCCCCATTATCCACAACTCCAGATCAGCTATATACATGTTCTTGACCCTTTTGGCATTGAGAAATTTCTAGATTTCAAGCTTGATACAGCGCATCCATCATATGAGAATTTTACCTTATTTTCTTAGTCACAGATTTGAGATATACTTAGAAGATTGTACTTTAGCTAATTTACATAATACACATCTTCTAATGCATGATGAGGTAATTTCCCAATCTTTCTAAGACCTTAGATATAACCCTTTTTGTCATTTTCAAAAGACACACCTCCCCCTTAAAGTGCCTTGAGAGAGAGAAAACAATCAACCTTCTTAATCATGTGTCTAGAGCAACCACTATCCATAAACCAGTTTTGGTTGTCTTCCCCCTTTTCTATCATATTTTCATCTCTATCTTTAGTAGTGACCATTAGACAGCTACAGGATCCTGAGATTATTTTCTTGTCACCATGTTTTAGTATGAAATCATCTCCATCCTCCTTGTCTTTCTTAGATTTATTTGAGGAGTCTTCCCATGCAACAGCCAACACTTTTTTATTATAAAGCTAGTTGCATCTTTCCTTTTTTTATTTTTATGAATTTTAATCATTCTTTTTGCTAAGCTGACTACCCCTTTTTATAGCTCTAACAATCCTCATTGCCAGAAGTGCAACATTAGTGTATTCTTCACCTGGGTCAAACTCTAGAGTTTTCAAAGTTAGGAATCTCTCCCTTTTTGCTCCCTTTTTTTCCATGGCTTAGTTAAAGCAGTCATGATGACCAAAATACTCTAGGTGTAAACCTTTTAAAGTGATCTTGCTCTGATACCAATTATTGGAACTATTGGGAGTCACACCACACTGTAAAGGACTAAGTCCCTCAAAGTCAATCATAAGCAATAGAACAGTAAAGCAACTATGAGGTGCTGGAAAAATAAATATAGTGTAGAATGGTAAAAATATAAGAATTTTATATGGAAACCTAAAAAGGGAAAAACAATGGCTTACCCTCACAAACACATCAATAAATCTACTATAATCAACCTCCTGATTATAGTCTAGATTTCAGCCTACATCTAGGCTCCTTTCGGTTGTAGCAGCTCTACTACAAGCTCATCTTGGTAAATCTACCAAGGACTCTTTATGTTGATTAACTCTAATCAGCCTCACACTTAGGCAACTCTACTTAAGCACCTCTCTCAACAAAAGAAGACACTACTTTTATAACTTAAGTAGTTCAGTTACAAAGCATTACTCACTCAAGAACACTAAATCACTCATTAATCATACTACAAAGATAAGAACATGAGCAACACTAAATAATGTTGGAGTTTTTGTTGCTTTTTTTCACTCTTTAGAATTTGCAAAAACCAATTTGGTGAAGAGGCATCTCTTTTCTTATATAGAAAAGAGATGATTAGGGCTGAAAGATCATTGGACTAGTTGTCCCAATCAGTATAAAATAACACCTACAAGTTTGTTACATAAAAGGATAAAACTGTGTAGACAACGTGTGGCAGCTGTAATGTATCTTGCACATCCAGGGACCTGGTCCTTTGCAGTTAGCTGCTCATCATCAAAACTACTTATAGCACTCCTTTTTTAGGCAAATTTTCTTTCCTAAGGCTAATTAAGGCTTTTTAACATCTAAAAGTAGATTTATATACCTTAAGTCTAGTTCGAGTAGAAATTTGTTTAAAATAGAACTTGAGGATTAGAGTGGAATTTTAATCCACCTTAGTCTATGTCACATGTTAGCTTTGGTGAACCTGTATGCCTATTAAAATTTTAGAAAGGAGTATTGAGGTTATGGTGAGAGTCTTGGTACTTAATGATATTGTTGTTAGATATGAATAATGATTACATTGCTATTTATTCTATCATTGTATTATTATGATGATGATGATGTTTATGACCGGTTCAATTTTGAGTCTTGTTGATAGTTATGACCGGTTCAATTTTGAGTCTTGTTGATATTTATGATTGATTCAATTCTGATTCTTGATGATATTTATGATCGGTTCAATTCGGAGTCTTCATAATACATATTTCTGATTCAATTTCAGATGATGATTATAATTATCGATTTGAGTCCATATATATAAATATATGTATAAATATTCCATGGTATATTATGGCATAAAATATGGTGAGTAGCTAATGCTATGATGGCTAGTGATAAAGATACCTAGTTGATAAAATAGTGTATAACGAATAAATGGTGACTAGTTTATGGCTAATGGTTAACTAGTAAATTATGGAATAATGTTGGTAAACTACTAAGTGGTAGCGTGATGCCGAATGATGGTGAATAGTGAAAAGATGGCTAATTTATTATGAAGGTTAGTTATAATGTCAAATAATTACTTTACTCTTCTCTTGGGTGTACTCTCCAATCGTATGCAAGGTTATTACAAGTTCTTTACTTCTCTGCACCAATTGGCGTATAGAAGATATTGGGTAGATTCTTGAGATTGGCCCTGCCTAGATTTTTTGGTGCTCCGAGTGGGAATGCATATGAGTTTCTAATTGCTTATGAGGATAGGCTTTATGGTTTGGGCTTTGTTGTGACTTGTAGTAAGGATTACACCATATTTCAGTTGGACTTATCTACTCGTCAATGGTGGAGAGGTTATATGGATTCTAGACCAGCTGGATCTTCTCATTTATCTTGGAATTAGTTTTTTGACATATTTTTGGAGAAGTATATGCCTCGCAGCCTTAGAGATTGTTTGAGGGATCAGTTCGCTAGATTGGAGCAGGGCTCCATGATAGTTGTAGAGTATAAGGCTCATCTTCACGAGTTGGCTAGGTATGCAACTTCTATTTTGGACACTGAATATAAGAGGGTTTTTTGCTTTATTAGAGGGTTGAGACTTCCTATTCATATGTCTACTCAGAGTTTGGTCATTGTGGGTAGCTCTTTGGTTTAGGTTTTGGATATACTTGAGTGATGAAGGAGATACATCATGAGGAATAAGGGGGAATGATACGAGGGATTGATATCAGGGCAGTTTCATTGATAGCCATAGTAGTTCCTAATTTAGAGGTAGTAGTTCTTATGGTGGGTATTCTCTGCGTCCATCCCATCAGACTCACATTCAGCCTAATTGACCAATTCAGGTAGTTTTTCAAATTATTAATAGAGAAAAGTCTAGTGCTAGTGATCGCCCTATTCATGGTAGTGCTCAGTCTTCGAGGGATCCATCCTCTGGTAATTCTAGTTATGGTGGTTATTCTGGGTCAGTTGGATCTGTTAGTTCTGGTTTAACTCAGAGGGCATATTTTATCTATGGATCTTTTGATTATTTTGTGCATTAGTGCCCTAGTCGTGGGGCGATTATTGTGCTAGCATAAGGTATTTCCCCTATTAGAACAATTTATCCTCAGCTAGAGATGGTTCTCATGGTCGTAGGGGTGGTTCCTAGGGTACTTGAGGAGGTTCTCAGATAAGTAGGACAGGAGGTCAGTTAGGTGCCTAGCCAAGTGTGGCAGGCATGGTCAATTGTATGCAGTACCTACTAGACCCAAGGCTAAGACTTTAGATATTGTTATTACAGGTATGAGTTTGGTGTGCCGACATTTGACCCTTACCTTAGTTGATATGCGATCTACTTATTCTTATATTTATGCTTATTATGCACCACGGTTGGAGTTAACTAGTGATTTATTATCTATGTCATTATGCGTATCTACTTCTGTAGGTGATTCTTTAGTAGTGGATTGATTATTCAGATCATGTGTTATAACAGTTAGTGATGTTGATACTTATGTTGATCTTATTATCCTAGACATGGTGGATTTTGATGTGATTCTTGGCATAGACTAGTTATCCCACTATCATGCCGTCATGGACTATTTTGCCAAGACCATTACCTTAGATATGCCTGTGTACCCTCAATCATATGGCAAAAAGCGGTTATCCAAGAGCCAAAGGGGATTATTTCTTATGTTTATGCTAGGAGGCTTATTTTAAGGGGTTGCGATGCTTATCTATCTTATATTTGTGATACTAGTGTTAAGAGCTCATCGCTTGATTATGTTCCTATTGTTATTGACCTTACTGATATTTACCTTGTCTGTGAGATTGAGTTTGTTATTGACCTCAATTATTTCTATGGTACCTTATCGTATGGCTCCTATCGAGCTTAAGAAGCTAAATTCTCAGCTTTAGGATCATTTTAGTAAGGGTTTTATTAGATTAAGCGTGTTTTCTTGAGGTGATCATGTATTGCTTGTGAAGAAAAAAATGGTTTCATGCGCATGTTTATTGATTATAGGCAGCTTAATAAGGTAACGGTGAAGAGTTGTTCCCTGTGTATCGCATTGATGATTTGTTTGACCAGTTTCTAGGTGCAGCAGTGTTTTCTAAGTTTGATTCAAGGTTTGGTTACCATCATCTGAGGATTCGGGCTAAGGATGTCCTGAAGATAGCTTTTAGGACCCATTATAGACATTATGAGTTCTTGGTAATGTCTTTTGGGTTGACTAATGCCCCAGCCACATTCATGGACTTAATGAACTAAGTATTTAGGCCTTATTTAGACTCTTTCGTGATTGTGTTCATTGATGACATACTTGTATATTTGAGGAGTAGTGAGGAGCATGCACAGTATTTAAGGATCGTGCTCCAGACTTAGAGATATCATATATTTTTTGTCAAGTTATCTCAGTGTGAGTTTTCGCTTAAGTCGATGACATCTCTTGGATATGTAGTGTCTAAGAAAGGTATTATGGTAGACTTAGTCAAGTTTGACGCAATTTGTGATTGGGCTAGACCTACATATCCAACTAAAGTCCATAGATTTATTGGTTTAGTTGGTTATATAGATGCTTTGTCGAGGGTTTTGCTACTACTTCAGTCCCTATGACCAGATTAAATCAAAAGGAGGTTCCTTTTCGATAGTTTGAGGAGTGTGAGTCAAGGAATTTCTTACTTCAACTCCAATTTTAGCTCTTCATGTTGAGGGTGAGGGATTCACCATGTTTTATGATGTTTTTGGTATTAGTCTAGGTTATATACTGATGCAGCAGGGTCATGTTATTACTTATGCTTTTAGACAGCTTAAGGTGCATGAGGAAAACTACATCACTCATGATTTGAAGTTGGCGGCAGTAGTTTTCGTGCTTGAGATTTGGAGAAATTATCTTTATAGTGTGCATTATGAGATTTTAACCGATCATCGCAGCCCTCAGCATCTTATGATCCAATAGGAGCTTAATGCTCAACAGTGTAGATGGATAGAGTTGCTTAACGACTATGATATTTCCATCTTATATCATATGACCAAGGCAAATATGGTAGCAAATGCCTTGAGTTGGAAGGTAGTAATTATAAGTAGCTTGTATTGTATTTTAGTTTCTCAAAGCCCGTTAGCACGAGACATTTAGTCCTTAGCTAAGTTGATAGTTCGCCTTAATATTTTAGATCCTAGGAGAATTTGGCTAGTGTGGAGGAGAGGTCTTCATTAATTTAATCAAACTTGGGATCATCAGTTTGAGGATAGAAAGCTTCACTTCTTTCGGGATTAGGTGTTGAGTAGTGAGTTCGAAAGGGTCACTATTAATTATGAGGGTATTTTGAGGTTTGTTGGTCATATTTGTGTTCCTCAGGCTGATGACTTGATTTATCTAATTTTGCATGAGGCTCATTGTTCTACATATTCTATTCACCCCGGTACAACCAAGATATATAGAGATCTGAGATAATATTATTGGTGGAGTGGTATGAAGAGAGATATAGTAGACTTTGTAGCTTGTTGCCTATATTGTTAGCAGAATAAGGTCAAGTATCAGTGACCAGATGGTTTGACTCAGAGGTTACCCATTTTTTAGTAGAAATTCAAATGTATTACTATGGACATTGATAGTGGTTTACCTCATACTTTCCCCGATTTTGATGGTATTTGGGTTATTATAGATTATTTGACCAAGTCAGCTTATTCATTCCTATTCAAATATCTTTCAGTGGTGAAAGATTAGCCCATATCTATGTTTGGGAAATAGTTCGTTTGTATGGTATGCCTATTTCTATCATTTCAAACTATGGTTTTGTGTTCACTTTAAGGTTTCTGAGAGCATTTCAGGAGGATTTGGGCACTCAAGTGGATCTGAGTATAGCCTTTCATCTGCAGACCGATGGTCACTCCAAGCAGACTTTAGGTTTATAAGGACATTCTCCAAGCCGCCATTGTGGATTTTAGAGGCCAATGGGAGCAACACTTAACCTTGGAAGAATTCAGATATAACAACAGCTATCATTCGAGTAATGAGATGGTGCCTTTTGAGGTTTTGTATGGTAGGAGATGGCATTCTCTGATTAGATGGATTGAGACTTCTGAGGTTAGGCCCCGTGGTATTGATTTGCTTTAGGAGTCGTTCGATAGAGTCATGGTAATTCAGGATTGGTTGAGAGCGGCTCAGAGTAGGCAGAATACCTATGTAAATCGTAAGCTTCATGCCTTTAGATTGGGAGTAGGTGACCATGTAATCCTCCGTGTATCGCCCATGAAGGGGGTGATTAAGTTCGAGAGGAAGGGCAAGCTTTGTCTGAGGTATATTAGACCTTTTGAGATTCTTCGTGATGTTGGTGAAGTAAACTATGAGTTATCTTTGCCTTTGGATTTTGCCTCTGTTCATCTAGTTTTCCATGTCTCTATGTTGTCACGATACATTCCTGATTCGTCTCATGTGCTTAGATGGGAATCAGTCTAATTGGATGAGTGTTTAACATTTATGGAGGAGTCGATGAACATTTTGGCTAGTGATATGAGGCGATTGCGCTTATGAGAGATTCCTGTTATAAAGGTTCAGTGGAGACACCGCCCAATGGAAGAGGCCACTAGGAAGATCAAGAGTGAGATACGGATCCAGCATCCTCACATGTTCGAGACTTCAGGTATTTTCTAATCCTTAACTTTTGGGGACAAAAGTTCATTTAGTAATGGATATTATAATGATCTCTCGGGTCATTTTTTGTATTTCTGCTTAATTTCATCGTTAGATCCTTTCCGTAGCGTCCCCAAGTCATTTATGACTTGCCAAAACTGACAGTTCGATTACTGGGCTATTCATTTGGTTTTTAGAGCCAATTCCTTATTTAGAAACCTTCGCTGGTTCAAAATGGCCACCGAGTAAAAACTTTAGTAAAATAATCTCAGATGTGAATTCCGACAGCGCCAGCAAATCCAACATATTTATTTTAGACTAGATAGACCTTTGGTTCTGGTTTTGATGCTCCGAAGCTCATTTCGACCTATTGATCGAAAAGTTGAAAAATTGGAAATTCAAGTGTGGGATCCATATTTGGTCGAAATCACCTCAAATGGAAAATTTAACTTTGCCATTGCGACCGAAAAGTCAAATTGGGTGAGGTACATATTTTATTTGCATATATCATATTCTGAATGAATCCCGAGGCCTTGGCGGAAACTTAGAAAATTTTCTAAGTTTCAACTGATAACTGGTGCCTCTGCGTCCCACCTCTTGAGTGGCAATTGCACTAGTGTGTGCAGAGAGGGTAGTGCGATTGCACCAAGGGTTGTGGAGATCGTCACATCTTCTCCCGATGCCAAGGTGTGTGATTGTACAACTGGATGTGCGATTGCAGCATCTGATTACCTGGAAGATGTGAAGAATGATTACATTGTTATTTATGCTACTGATTATATTATTATAACAATGGTGATATTTATAACCGGTTCAATTCCAAGTCTTGTTGATATTTATGACCGATTCAATTCTGAGTCTTGTTGATATTTATGACTAGTTCAATTCCAAGTCTTGATGATATTTATGACTACTTCAATTCCGAGTCTTGACGATACATATTCCCGATTCAATTTCGGATGATGATTATAATTACTGGTCTGATTTTGGATATATGTATAAATATTCCATAGTATATTATGGCATGAAAAGTGGTAAGTAGCTAATGCTATGATGGCTAGTGATAAAGGATGCCTAGTTGAATAAAATGGTGAATGGCGGATAAATGGTGACTAGTTAATGGCTAATGTTAGTGATAAAAGATATCTAATGGTTGACTAGTGGATTGTAAAATAATATTGGTAAATTTCTAAGTGGTGGCGTAATGTCGAATGATGGTGAATTGTGGAAAGAGGTCTTATTTAAGATGAAGATTAGTTATAATGTCAATTGATTGTTTTACTCTTCTCTTGGGTGTACTCTCCAGTCGTATGGGAGGCTGTGACAAGTTCTTTACTTTTCTGGACCAATTGGCATGTGGGAGCCAATTTTGTCGTTATGGTTGCTTGTGCTTCATTCTTTATGCTATGTTATTGTTACTATTTTGATTTATGTACAAATTATGTACAGTGATGATGGAGATGATTCAGATTTGATTTTGTACCTTGACTTAGTTATGTTATCTTGCATTTTATCATCTTTATATCATGACTTAGCTCAGTCGATCGATGATGCCTACTGAGTACAGGTTGTTTTGGTATATTTTGGTACTTATATTACACTTCTATACCTTTTTGGTGCAGATTCGAGTATTAGTTGCCATTGTTGAACGTTGTTCGTGTAGAGTTGATCTTTCGGAGTAAGGTGAGCTCTTGGAGTCGGAGTAACCTATTTCCTTCTATCTTTATGATTCAGTCTTTCGTATTAAGACATATGCTTGACTATTCTAAGAGATTTGAGTTATATTACTATGTAGATGCTCATATACTGGCTCTACCATGTCATGGGATTAGTATTCATGAATGACTATTTTATCTATTAGAATACTATTTATTTATAACTTGTGTTCATTGAGTTTAGCCTATGTTGGGCATTTTCTCCCAAATCAACGCATTGCGTTAGCTCAAGGTTAGGGTTTGGCTTACCTATTGGTGAAATTTAGTAGGTGTCATCATGACTCATAAATCAAATCGTGACACCTTAATTTAAGAATACAAGTATACAATTAATGACGGGACCAACTGATGAAGGCACATTCATGTGATTATAGTTATTAAGTAGCACATGAAATCAAATAATTCACAACAATAGGTAGAAATCAAAGATTCGGACATATCAAGTCAAAAAACAAGAGATCAAAGTCAACAAATAGACATATCAATATTAACAATAAAAGGCATATGGGTTATCACATCAGATATATTAAGTCATCTCGAGACTCTACAAGTATAGGCAGTCACATCACAAATCCTAGTTTTTGTCTGTACTAGTTTCACAACTATATATAGAGTTTTTACCTCATCATTCGCACTCTATACAATATCAAATCTCATATGAATTACTCATCGGTACGCACATGCTAAAGGATCTTAATTCTGCTCAATTAGTCATCACCTGGAGAGGACAACCTAGGGTCCATGTATCGTATCTGTGTGGTACCTTATCTAAATCATAACTACTTATTCATATGCTCACATCGAACTTGATCACTCAACCATAGAAAAGTATGTATATTCTCAACCTTTTTCGATATATCTCAGTATGTTCTCATATTCAACTATCTCTCAGGATATTACAACAAGTACACAGAATATAACAAGTGCACTTTATAATCATAAGTCATTTTATGACAGGCTTCAATAATCTTACAACTTATTCATATAAGCATTGTCAAGACAAAAAATATGCAACCACGGACTATGTCTGAACACCAATTGGAAAATTTATCAACCACAACACCTACAAGAGACTAAATTAAGTTTAACTCTACATAAACTATAATCTACAAGTTTCTCTAAATTACTTTACAATAGTTATTACATCAAGCACCTTGGATTTAGATCTCTAAATGTGAGGACCTATTTATTTAAAATTATTAATTACATTCATATGCACTACATCATTAGTTATTTATTAGATAATTTCTCAATATTCAGCATATGATGAAAACTCTAGTTTTATTAACCTTATTCAACATATCATACTTTAACACCTAGTCGAGTTTCCCTATAGGATATCTATGTTATGACACTACTTTACACCTTACATCTAGATCATGAGTTGTTTTATTAACCTTATTCAACATATCATACTTTAACATTTAGTCAAGTTTTCCAATAGGACATCTATGTTATGACACTACTTTACACCTTACATCTAGATCACGAGAATAAATCACCTCAAGGTGAACACATCAGTAAGAATACATTCAATTAGGTTTATCAATTTCAAAATCATTTCCTAACCATAACATTATTAGTTTGGTTTTATATTTGCATTAGTACATTATCTTCCATCACTACTCATATTAGCCTTATTTAAATTATGAACAAAAAACAATGGCCATAAATAATTATATAATTATTCACACGCTGGTCTTTTTTACATTATTTAAGGTTATCCATTGAACACCAAAATTGAAGGCTTAATCATGTTTTCTCTCATCAATTCTACATGATATATATGATTCGCTAATCAAAATCTACTACTTAATAAACCATAACTTACATCGATGTCAAGTTGTTGCTATATAAAGCATGTCACCTTGCTCTTTATTCTCTATCCAGAGTTTTTTATGGAGAATCCATTAAGAGGATGATAGAATCACATTTCTTGGGAACTTTTCCTTGTGGTTCTTAGTGTTTTACCCTAGAAATAACCCTAAAGTATTTTTAGGAGAGAGACTCTTTTAGAATAAGAGTTGGAACTAACATTAACTAATTTGAGATCATGGTTCACGGCCTCACTGTAGCAGTTGTATTGTCCCTGTAGCCATCTCATCATAGCAAAAAATGGGTTGCTACAATGGATTTGATAGGTTGGATCCACCTCTTTTGACTCAATTTTATTCAATTTCTATTAACAAAAACTTACTTGTTATCCCTAAATTCAAATTAGTATCAACTAAATTTTAAATTATTATACCTTTATCGCAAATATTTCAACAATGAAAGAATAGGTCATTGCATTAGATACTAATTAAAAAATCATTTGTCCCTAAATGTATTTGGGTGAGTGGAGAAGGAGATTGCAATTTTTGAAAGAAATTAGCATTAAGGTCAATTATTCTATGCTCTTATCTAACTTACTTGACCACACTATACTAAACCAACAATGTTTCACATTCGACCTCTTAATTGAGGCCCCTCAGAATAATAATTTATGAAGTTAAGCATTATGTGTGAATCAACTTACTTTCTCAAACTTTCAAGCATTAGGAAAGAATTTTTTTAGTGAAAGTTCTAAAGGAACACACGATATGTGAAAAAATAGGATTCAACACTGATTGATAAACCACAACATCATAACCAAAAATAATTTACGAGTTGCACCAGTATGGGTTCCTCGTTGTAACGTGTCCGCTGCAATGGGAGACAGGCTGCTGCTGTGATACTTCTAATAGATAAAAGGGACAAAAAGAAGTTACATTTCCTTATTTTATCAAAAACACTCTCTCAAACTCGAAAATTCCCTTTACAACCACCCATTCTACTTTAATTTCTCAAGGTAAATTTCTCTTTTATTGCTTTATTTCACTGTTTGAAACTTCTAAATCATATTCTTTATGCCTAAGTCACTTGATTTAAACAAAATAGGGACTTTGGGGTAAGATTTTAGGTTGCTCTTATATATGTAGGATAGTAAATCCAAAGCAGGCTAGTCTATTTTACATACTCAACTCTTATGTGGCATACTTGACGTAAGATTTATGAAGTTCATGCAGTTTGAAGTTGATGATGGTGTGCGGTGACTATAAGAAGGTATTTTAAAAATTCTCAAGCCATAAGGGCTTGATTTTATGGGTTAATAATCATAAAAATGAAGTATAGAAGTCATACACCATGACATAAAGCCCGATCTATATTAAAAACTAGAAAAATAAAGAAAAGTTACAAAATTTCATTTTTGGGTATGTGACTTTATTTGGGATGATGGCTCTAATTACAAATAAAGTCTTTTTGTTGTAGTGAGTATGGCCTTGCTATTGCTTTATTTTCTGCTCTAGCAACCCCTTCCTCACTATGACAGTCTTATTGAAGTAGAAAGGCTCCCACTGCAGCAAAGGCCTCTAGAATCACTGCTGGTATTACAATTTTCATTTTTTTTACATTCTTGATCATGAAAATCAATTGCCTCATAATCCTTCCAGTACTTAATTATATTTGAACTAAATCGAACCTATTGCATCAGGCATAAAATAAAACAGATAGCAAAATCAAAACAACGTTAGCTTTGACACACATACACTCTAGTATCGTTCACTATATAAATAGGTATAGTTCATTACATATATGTGTGTGTGTATATATATATGTGTGTATACATATATATATATACACACATATATACATATATATGTATACACACGTATATATATACACACACACATATATATACATACACACACACACACACACACATATATATATATGCATTAGACATCCAGATAGAAATTTTTTTCAAATTTCGTAATTACGAGATGCGTCTTCAAGTTTTCATAACTCGTGCATGAATGATCACAAAATATAACTCTCATTTCTCATATTTGTTGACATTTTTATAAGAAAATTCATAAAATGAGAACAACTTCAGTTTGTACATATGTTAGAAGAAAAGAGCACCATTCAACACCATCACAACAAAAGCACAACAAAAGTAGTATCATCTATTCAAACTCAAAATTCATTATCATAATCATAAAGAAGTCATCTATTCAACATTTCAACTCTATATGATTTTATATCTATATATGTGTGTGTGTTTGTGTAAATTTAGTATTCATAATACGCCAAAAGAAAAAGGTATCAAGTAGATATTAATCAAATTCTTCATTGACACTAATTATCCTCCTTCGCCTAAATAAATAAATTAAAATTAAGAGGATAAAAGAATTACCTATTCAAGTCGGCCTCTCTTTCTGCATAGCATAGCATGCATTACTGTTGAAAAAGAATAAAAAATATATATATACAAATAAATTATTAAAAAATCATTGATCTAAAAGTTTAATGCAAACAGTAATTACAAAAGTAATTGTTATTTTGAATATATAATGAAATAATCCAAATCTTATTACATGGGGGTCATCAGGAGAGGAAAGATAAAGAAACATGGACCTTCAATATGCATTAAGTGTCAATTTTAATTGGAGAATTAAAAACTAAACATTAAGGCCATGATATGTTACTACTATGTGGGCTGATTTTTTTTAAGTGTACTATTATACTATTATTATATAGTGAAATGGAGAGAAAAGTGTCAAAAAGGGAGAAAATAATAATGTGTGAATGGGGATTAAAAGTATGCGACATCAGCAAATTTCTAACCTAAGTTTTTTCCTTAAAGAAGGACTTTGAAAGGTCTCAACATAACTACTACATCTAATTCTGTGTTAAATAAGAAATTAAACGAGTGATTTTTGATTTTCTTTACACATAAAGTAAATGAAAAAAAGAAAATTTTGAAAAGAATAATGAAAAAAAGTCAAAAAAGGAGAAGCATGTCACATCAGCATTTTTATCACTTATATATATATATGTGTGTGTGTGTATGATTTCGATTGATTTACATCACTAACTATATATATGATACCAAATAATATCTACAACACCAAAACAGTCCGTAAACAACCCACAATCATAAGCCTTTACCCGCAATAACAACACGATCCGAGAAGCAAACATAAACTTAAACACAGTAAAATATAGCTAACTTGACACAAAGAGAACCCATTAGGTAGCAACTAAAGAGTGTATCAAAACTCTAAAACCTCTACAAAACAAGTTAACAAGTACTAAGTTCTTATGGTGACCGCCAAGGGAATCAACTCACCTTAAGATCCACCGTTTACAAGCAAAGAACAATATTAGCTTTTCCAAACCCTAACCTAATAGCTTATCCAAACCCTAACCTAATGGCTTATCCAAGACCTACACTAAGGGTGTTACACTCTCAAAGAGAGAAGAAGTCTTTCACATATTTTATCCTTCAAAAACTAAAGAGCAAATGACTAAATAGAAGACTATATAGAGGCTAGCTTATTACATAACAAAAATGACCACAATAGCCTTAATGAAAGGGGTGGCCATTAAGTGTCTTTCTAACAAAGTGTGATCCCTAAAACACCCTTAATGAATGGTTCTTCTTCAATGCTCCACAACCATAGGGTCATTCTTCAACACTTGTAGTCTTGGGTTGGCATCAAAGGTAAGCCCCCACACAATCTTCCACACACAGATTTGCCTTATGTCATACTCAAAATGGGTCCTCCATGCATGTTCTTGTGTCCTCGAGGTGACCAAGTCTTGATTCTTTATGCGTTGGCATCCAATGATGTCTTCAAAAGCATAGATGGACATTTAGCTCGTATCATTCCCCTTTCTTGAAAAGAATTCGACCTCGAATCCATACCTTACAAAACTAAAGAAAGGACAAACCAGCACAACTTCCTCATGGCATAAGGATTCAGGTTAGTACAACAAATAACATCATCATGCCAAGGTGGTACATACTTGAGATATAACCATGAATCCTTTGTATTAGTCATGAAAATTTTAGTAAGAATGTTACAAAGAAAATGGCTATGACAAGTTTCAAGAGATAAAGAAACTACAAAGGTTGTAATGGTATCACTAAGTCTAAAAAGTAAGGCTACCCTTATCTTAGGAACCATAAAGCACAATTGTTTCATTACCTCTTCAAGTGGCCTCATCAAACGTGGTGCCACTATTGGTATCAAAGTCCACTAATCCCACATAACTTTGTCATTCAAACAAGTGAACCAACCAACAAGACCTATACCTCTACTTAATGTAAACCCGAAACTAGCATGGACGTCATCATAGGCAAAGAGGTAGTATAGGAAAGAATCAAGTGTAAACAAAGCATTTAAGCATATACACTCTCTTTTCTTCAAACAAATAGACAACTTGGCATCAACAAGTTGCGATTCATGCAATTTAAGCAAAAGTGTGTCAAGCAAGGATGCACATCTAGAAACATTACCCCAAGGAATCAATGACACCTTTGCCCTCGGGTTGTCAAGAAGGACTATACGTTCCTTACCCTTAAGAGTACTCTCATCTTGAAAAAAGAGATTTTCATCTTTAGGAGGAATGTTGTCACGCCATAGTGGGTTAGCATATAGGCTATAGCCTTCAAGACAAGCTATACCATAATTCTCACCACTAGGTTCATTGGGAGTGATTATACCATCTTTAAACAAGACATTATACCTAACATAATCTATCCCGCGGGCAGATTTAGAACAAGTAAGTTCACTCTCTAAAAGTTCATTATTAAGTTTTTAAGATGTTTCAAGCACATGATTTATCCCTATGAGTCAAGCAAATATTAGAATCAAAGGGCAAGCTCACGGGTTCACTCCTATTCCTTTGATCAATATTTTCAACATTATCATACACTTGAGATTCATTAATCACATCACACACATCCTCGAGTGGTGAGAAATTTTCACACAAAAGTTGATCAACATAAATTTTACAAGACGATGTACTTTCATTCAATACAATGGTTTCAACACTAGGTGGACATAAATCGATCTTAAAAGAAGGTTTGATTCGGTCATCAATAGGATCAACAAGTGTATCCACACTCACAACAAGTACATCATCATCAGGTAGCAAAGAAATAATAGACTCACATATAGGCAAGCTACAACTCAGACTGAATGGGCTACTAGCCACACAATTATCATTCGCATGTACAAAAGTGTAAGAGTTACCTATTTTACCTTGATGTTCATGAGTATGCTCATCTTTACCTTGGTGTGAAAGTTCATCACAAGCTTGGGCAGCAAGTTTTTTCGGGAAGCTCTCATCGCAAGTTGTTTGGAAAATTGGATTTTGAGGGAAGAGTTTGGGTAACAATTGACGTATAATTTCAATGTGCCGTTGCATATCTTCAAGATCGTCATGGATGCGATTACACATGGCCTTAAAATTATGGGCAGCCATGGTACCTAAATTTAAAAAAAAGACAACAACAAACAAAAGAAAACAAAAGTTTCTTACCAACACTCGATACACTCACCTTTGTGATTCTCATAATTGGAGCGGTGATTATTGAAATTTGTTTATACTCCGGTAGTCAATAAGATGTCAATCCTACTTGGAGGCCCGATAGATTCTTGTTTTGATTGACTCAAGACACAAAATAAAATTCACTTATGAACTTGAAACAAAGAAGTTACTATGAGTTACAAATGATAAAAGCACACAAATAACAAAGACATAAAAGAAATGTATTCAAAAACTAATTAACAACCTAGTAGGTGATTACTAGTTTGTCTATTAGTACTAGGATCAAGAAAATTGAAACTAAAGAAACAAGAAATGAAACTTAGAAGTCTGAAATTTTGAGCCTATGGGTCGTTTTTAAGGGTGATGATGTGGCAACCTCCTATTGGACATTAAAATTGTTGAAAGTGAGAGAAATTTTCTTGTCCTCAAATTGTATTGATCAAATTCCAAAAGTCTTTCCCTTTTTGTAAGTCTTGGTAGGTGGACTTTCTCCCTTTTGGTAAGACAACTTTTGAAACCCTTTTGTCCCCTTTCCCCTTTGGATGTCTTAGAGTTGTGTCTTTCACGACTAACAACAAGACACACTCTCTTTCTTCAATTTCTAAGATCAAATAACCATTTTCTCTTCAACAAAATATGAAGATGGTGAAGAACACCAGGAACACAACTTTTGAATCTTGGAGTTCTATGATTTAAGTTGGATCCCACATATCAACAACACATTTTTCAAGCTCCAACCCTCAGCAACAATATCAACAAAACATTTTAAGGCACAATCTCAACAACAAACTTCAACAACACTCTTTCAAGCCACCAATCCTCAAAAAATGGCAACCTTCAAAGTTCAAAAACAACTCGAAAATGACTCAAAATTTAGATCTAGACTCTATAAGTGTTAGTGAATAAGGAACTAACACTAGAAACAATAAAACACACAAAAAATACAAGAAAACTGGGCTTCAAATTGGCCTAAACATAAAAAATGTGGGCAGATTACTATTTTTGAGTTTTTCAACACCTCTTTTTTTCCAGTGAGCTAGCCCAAGATTTGATCTTTTACGAACAAGATCAAGCTATGCTCTGATACCAAATGGTATCTAAAACACCAAAACAGTTCATAAACAACCCACAATCATAAGCCTTTATCCGCAACAACAAGACAACAACACGATCCGAGAAGTAAACATAAACTTAAAAAAAGTAAAAGATAGCTAACTTGACACAAAGAGAACCCATTAGGTAGCAACTAAAGAGTGTATCAAAACTCTAAAACCTCTACAAAATAAGTTAACAAGTACCAAGTTCTTACAATGACCACCAAAGGAATCAACTCACCTCAAGATCCACCATTTCCAAGCAAAGAACAATATTGGCTTTTCCAAGCCCTAACCTAATGGCTTATCCAAGCCCTACACTAAGGGTGTTACACTCTCAAAGAGAGAAAAAGTCTAAAACATATTTTATCCTTCAAAAACTAAAGAGCAAATGACTTAATGGAAGACTATATAGAGGCTAGCTTATTACATAATAAAAATGATCACAATACCCTTAATGAAAGGGGTGGCCATTAAGTGTCTTTCTAACAAAGTGTGATCCCCAAAACACCCTTAATGAAGAGTTCTTCTTCAATTCTCCACAACCATAGGGTCATTATTTAACACTTGTAGTCTCGGGTTGGCATCAAAGGTAAGCCCCCACACAATCTTCCACACACGGGTTTGTCTTATGTCATGCTCAAAATGGGTCCTCCATGCTTGTTCTTATGTCCTCGAGGTGACCAAGTCTTGATTATTTATGCATTGGCATCCAATGATGTCTTCAAAAACATAGATGGCCATTTGGCTCGTATCAATATATGGACTATGATTATGACGATGAAATTTCTATCAATGGTCGTTTGATGATTATGTAATCTTTGAATTTTATAAAGTTTAGCAAGAGCATAGCATGTTTATCACTTTTATATATGTGTGTGAGTGTGTACGCGCATTCGTGCGCGCGTGCATGTGTGTGTGTGCGTGATTTTGATAGATTTGTATCACTTACTATACATATGGACTATGGTTATGACAATGGAATTTCTATCAATGGTCGTTCGATGATTATATAATCTTTGAATTTCATAAATTTTAGCAAGACTATTATATTATCTGTGTGATTTTATCATTCGTCCATCGCGTGGGATGCTATACTAGTAATATATAAAGGGTTTACCTCTATTGGTCCTTGTTTTGATTTTGAGGAGAAATGACTGGAGTGGACCAAGTAATTGGGCCAAATTTATGCAAATATATTAGTTTCGGAAAGAAAAATGGGGAAAGGACATGGGATAACTATTTAAAAAAAATGGCCCACATTTGAAAAGGTGGACATGCTTAGTCAGTCGGCTAAAGTAATATCACTTTTTAGCCATTTGGTCCAATTGGGCACATGCAGTCTCTAATACACTTTTATACTACATTGATACATTTTTATACTATATTGATACACTTTTTAAAAAAAAAAGAGAAAAGAAATTCTATGCAAGCACATGCAGTCCCTATACCCAATTGATACTCTTTTATACCACATTAATACATTTTATACTACATTGATACATTTGCAGTGTCCATATACTCAATTGATACTCCCTTATACTAGATTAATACATTTTTTAAAATGCATATAAAAACTATATAAAGTCGTATAAAATATGTATCTAACTAATAATTGTAGTTAAAAGTTGTATAAAATGTATATAAAAATACTATAATTATTATATAGAATATGTGTATGTATAGAAACTCTATAATTATTATATATAAATATGATAGACGGACTCGTAATATTTTCTCAAAGTCACAAAGTTGGAGTACTTTAATTGAAATTTAATTGTCAGCAAGTTGAGTACTGAAAAGTCAAAGTCTTGGATGACAATAATTCCTTCTAATCCATAGAGTGGAAAGAGTTGTTAGTTTCCTCTCACTTTCTCAAAGCAAACAAAGAATGGAAAAAGGAAGGCAAAAAAACACGGGCCCATTAAAAATAAAAAATCGTCCCTGCACATAAAACGGAAGAGTCGAATTATGATGTACTCATCCCTTAATGTCTATTTACTGGGTTTTTAAATTTAGGTGTTAATTTTGTCGAATTATTTTAATTTTAGGTGTTATTTTTGTCATTTTCCAAAAAAAAATTGGCACCATCTATCCATTAAGGATTCAAATTGACATGTTGTAGACAAATATTCAAAAGTTGGCATTAAATGGCCAGATGTAATGTTTTCGGTCATATTAGTAGTCAAATTTGTTTTCTCTCTGTTCCTTAAAAATAGATTTCAACTTCTCTCTCTCCTCTTTCAGCTTGTTTGAATGGTGGTTTGTCGTGGTTTCATAATATATGGTACAGTATGGTATGGTATGGTATAATACAATATGGTACAATATTATATTTGGTTGGACTGTATCGTTCACTGTGGTTTAATAATAGTTTTTTTGTTTGGTTTGATGGTATGGTATGGTAACAGATAAATTTACTAAAATACCCCTAATTGTTATAAATTTTAAATTTATCAAAAATTATTAATAAAACAATAATTTTATGCTTTTTGCTGAAAATAAAGGGTTGCCCCATGTCCATGCTGAGAAAATATTTGATCAAGCTCATATTGATGGCCTGAGATTGGATACGGGATTCATCAATTGTGAAAAAAATTTTAAGAAGTTCCACGTAACCTATGGACACTGTTGACTAGCATATTTCAGTCTTACATATTTCAATTATGAAAAAAATTCTAGAAGACGGAAAGATGATGAACAACTTGGTACAGGAGAGGAGCAGAAAAGAAGACAAGGAAAGAGGAAAGGAGCATAAAGCTTTGAAAGGAAAGAGAAAAGGAGCAGAAAAAAAAAGCTTTGAAAGGGTAAAAATGGAATAAAAAAAAATAAAAAATGTAAAAATATAAATAAAAAAAAAAAAAAAAAAAGGAGAACCATGCCATACCACCAAATTGATGGTTTAGCAAATTGATTGATTCCATGGTTATCAATGAAATAATAACATATCATACCACCCCTTTTAGGAAACAATCAAAACAAACATGGTTCCCATCGTAATCATACCATACCATACCACGGGAAACAACCATCCAAACAAGTTGTTAGATACATCTGCATATCTTTTTTTCCTCTTTCAATCTTGTTCTTTCTTCCTTAAATATTTCTAATCTTTCTATTATATCTTTTTTTCCCCTTTTTCTAGAAATAGATTTCAATTCCTCTCTCTTCTCCTCTTCAAATCTGTATTTGTGTTTCTCATCTTTCTTCTATATTTTTTTCCTATGTTCTCTCCATTTTATGCCATGATTTCTTTTCATTGGTGTCTGTCATTATACTTTCTATCTTTATTTGTCATATTTTACAAAAAAGAGAATAAAAATATAGGATTACATGCAAAATAGTGCTAGTACGATTTGGACAGATTTTGAGCAACGATTTAGTGCATTTCTTATGCAATTTTGCTTGTGGATTGATGAGTAAGAGTATTTCTCTGAAACAACTTGCTAAAATTTTGGCTAATAATTTTGATTTGAAGTTTCTTTGTATAAAATTTCAATTTCATCACATATAAGATCTTGTTAGAAAGAAATCAACGTAAGATAAAGAATATGTATGTTTTTCTGCATATTTTAAAATTTGAACGATAGCAGAGTAAGTTTCATTATCATTGTGGCAATAATTACAGATTTGAGAAATGAGCAAAGAAGTGAAAACACAAATGGGGTTAAACACATACGAATTATGAAATGTATGTATTCAATTTAATGTAGATAAATTTGTGATATACATGCAAAAAATATATGTATATATTTGAATTTAATATAGATACTTTTTACACATGATTCATGTATATACATAAATATAATGTATTTGTTAATATCCTATATAAAGTAAATTAAATACATTTGATTTAGGTGTTCAATTTTAATGAATTTAATTTATTCGATATATTTAATTCATGTATACACTGATACTTGGTATATATTTATTTGTATTTAAATTTGTAAAAATAAATAAACAAGTAAAAGAGGGGGAGAGGGAGAGAGAGAGTCTGTGTAAATAAATACTGTAAATAAATTAAAGAAGAAAGAAAGGAAGGGTTGCGCAGAGAGAGGAAGAGGGCAGGGAAGTGGGGCGGGAAAAAGGAACATAGGAATCACTTTTCTAATTGGTAATTTGTCTCTATTTTTCATCCTACAAATAAGGGATAAAGGATATTTTTAGTCTTTGGCTAATTATGCCAATACTTTTGGGTTTATAATTTGCTAATTAGTTTTTGGCTATAAAGATGTCAATTGTTTGTGAGTATGGTATATTTATGTCAATTCCCCGAAAAGAAAAGTATGGACGATCGGGCCATCTTTAGAGAATATCTATTGCGAATCTCTGAAGTGTATCTATTTGGGCTAAAACATTAGTAAACAATTGAATAAAATTGAGGAACTTTTATAACTCGATATAGTTTGGATTATAATTATGAAAAGTAATTACAATTTGCCTAATTATAATTAATCACAAAGTCTTAGAAATGAGAGAAGAGAGAAGTGAGAGTTTTGGAGAGAAAGGAGGGATACAAGATATAGACTGTATCTCATATACGTCCTAATACAATCAAATATATGTTGTGTCTCGCCTCTCCTCTCTCTCTTAATCTCGCAAACAGATACAATATGTATCTCAGATACAACCTAATACAACCTCCATATTGAGATACAATTTGTATTTCTCTAGTTGGATATAGTAGCAACACTTTTTTGGGTAAATCTCTTTTTGTTTTTATTATATTACTTATTCCTTTTACTAATTCTTTTACTTATTTATTTTAGCAAATCACAAAGATTTATTAATTTTTTTAATACCACTCTTCTTTATTAAGTAACTACATAACATAACTAATAAGTATATTTTACTCCTGATTTATAATTTCTTAAGTAAAGTGTCAAGTCAAAGAAACAAATAAAAAGACATTGAGAGAGTAACTTTCACTCTTATTATTTATTTTGCTTGACACTTGTATTAAAAGTAATTTTTTTATTTATTATTTTATTAAATCGAGAGAAGTTAGCTTTTTCAATATTACTCTTATCATTAAATAGTTATATAATGTACTAATTCTCAATCAAAAACTTTTCAAACATAACTAATAAGGATAAATTAAACAAACTCATAATAAATGGCTTATAAATTAGAGTACCAAATCAACAAATGCAAAATAAGATTAAAAAAATAGAGGACATATTTCTTACTGTATATTTTGGTAGATTCGGGTAACTTTGAAGTTATTGTTTTCATTTCTAATCAAAGCATTTATTATATCTTACTAATAATACCTCATATTCTCTCTTTGGTTCTGTTAGTATAAAATTAATCTTTTATGAAGAATATTATTTTAAAAACATTTTTTTCAGAAAAATAAGTAGTTTCTTACTTTCTTAATATCCAGTATATAAGTAAAATTTATTATTCTAAAATTATTTGTATATAATTTAGAGAAGTGGTGTGAGATGTGAGGGTATGGAGTTGCATGAACGAGAGCTACGGGGTTGGAATGAAATAAGGTGCATTGGAAAATGCATGTGAAATGATATTGATGGAATATAATTATCCTACTTCCACGAGGAAAGTCATACTCTTATTTAAAAAATTTACTTTCCTAAACAAAACATTTTTCAAAAAATCAAACAATCAAATATGAAAGAATTTATCCTCATGTTCTTATTTAAAAAATTTACTTTCCTAAACAAATGAAAGAATTTATCCTCATGTTCTTATTTAAAAAATTTACTTTCCTAAACAAAATATTTTTCAAAAAATCAAACAATCAAATATGAAAGAATTTAAAACATACGGAACACACCATCTATTTGTTAAGTTGAACTTTTTGTCCATTTGTATTTGCTAATTCTCCTTCCATACTTCATTCCTCAAAAATAATTGTCCTTTAAAAATTATCCAATTATATGAAAGAAAAATATTTAGTAATTATGAAGACTTACCAAACAAGACATAACTAGCGTCACTAAACTAAATTAATTATACAATAGAAAAATGTGACATAAGTTATACTTAAAAAAAAAGTAAATTTATTATTTTTGTATGTTAAGTTTGAGCCGGAGCTCAGCGTGGACCTTATGCAACTAGTAGGCTAATGGATATCAATACCCCCAACCCCCACCCACCCCCAAACCCTGGTTGAACAACATCCTTGTCCTCAAGGATGCTAAATGTAGCTGAAACTACCAGGATCAAAAGGAAATTTCGGAAAAATATTCTCCAAGCTACTTGCAAAGGTCGAGGGTGTCTGTTGATATTTTGTAGCAAGGGGAATGGATAATATCCAAAGGCTTTGCACTGCTCCTTATAGGTTAGCAAAAGTCGATTTGTTGATAAGAGAATATACCTACCACCGCAACTTCATAAGCATTTGCTGTTAGAAACATCAAAATAGTGCTGCCGTAATAGAACCTTTTTATGAAGGAGCCGCCTGGATCAAACGAGATCCAAAAATATGGGGTACTACACATGACAATCAAACGTGGCTGCCATCTAATTTTCCTTATTTCTGAGTGCATTTTTGTGGATTTGAATTGTGTATAAAAGAACTGCAGGAATACCAAGCGAGCTATGTTATGAAGGAGCCATGCCAAATTAACATTCTGCCACTTCAATAGTATCAAGAGGCATTAATCCAACTAATCGCGACCTCCTTATAACCATTGGTTAATGTGGAGTACTGCATAATCACATAAGTTGTTTTCCCCTGGAATAATTGCTGAAATAGTTCTAATAAAATGCAGAGAACCTTCCATTGTCAACAAAACCCCAGGTACAGAAACGATTATAAAGTGTGTCGTTGCAGTTGTAGTGTGTAGATATTTTTGGTTTTGGGGCACAACAATAAGAGCAATTAAAGCTCTATAGCTCACTAAATCAAATGGTGGAGTTGTAGTCGTAAAAGAATGTTTTAAGCCACAGAAGAAGTCCAAACTAGCTTCTTGAAGAGCAGAAACAATAGGCCATGTGAAGCAGGATGCCATTGGAATTTGGAACCACATTAAACTCGTGTGCAATCAATGCTATCCTGCATAGGACATGTTTGGCTTTATCTCCCCAAGATAAGAGTGAATCCAGCGACTTCTATCATGGAAACATCATCAAATAGCCTTTTTACCCGAATCTGCGGCACAAAATCCACAAGCAACATGTGGCAAAGTGACCTTAGAACTTCGTCCCAGCAACATGTCTTATTTCAATATCTACACAGAGCAACTTCTTAACATTAGCTGGAATTTTCAAAAACACACACTCCGATGCTCTTTCCTCTCCTAAGGCCTTCATAGAGCAGGAACTTGCAATAGTCCAAGGAATATCATTTAAGTGAACTGGTCTTTCAATTAATTTTGCTGCTTTGTGTTCTGAAACAATTTTTGGAACATTCAAGCAAGGGATTACTACTGGTAACCATGAGCAAATGGGAACCAGGATCAAACAAAAATTGATGCCAAATGCCCTTGGGGTCGTCAAGAGTTTCAAAAGCAAGGATACTTCTAAATTTGACAGCACTAAGCAAAAATATGTGACGCCGTGAACATAACTGACTATTCTCTGATGAAGGAAGAAGCAGTGTCGTTTGACTGCGAATCTAAGTGCAAATCATCAACTGACTATTTGAGTGAGATAAGCTTTTGGATAAGCTCTGCATGCATCCAATCTATATCAGCTCGCATCTCTTGATGCTTTTGCTCAATTAGGATTCATTGATCCAATTGTTCCGCTGCCAAATCCTTGTACTGCTCATGTAGATTTGGAGCTTGGCCATTAGCAATTAACTCAGCAGACTTTCGGAGGGACATGGAATTGTCGTGGCTCTAATGCCAATTGATACTAAATTATTGGTATCGAAGAGCAGAGAAGAAACAAGAATAGATAAAAGGGAAGAACAAGAGAAAAGAGTAAAGATGAGGAAAGAAGTTTAGGGAGAAACTAGCAGACTGTATTATCATTCATCATAGTGCAATACCAGTGTTTGATTGAGCTTTTATACTGCCAGTTAGCTCACGTGAAATGTGCTGAAAATGAAATAAAAGGAAATGGGAAATTAAACCTTCCCGCCAAAATTGGCTCTCACATACTTAAGCAAATAGACATTAATTTCTATATCAATATTTGTGTCAGGGATGGGTTTGTAAAGTGAACAGGGCCAGTTATTTATTTCTAAGCCCATCATATCCATTTGTTAAAAATAAGGGTAAATTTGCATTAAAGTATAGTAGGGCATATTTGGACTAAACATATAATGAGAAGGGCATATTTAAATCCAAACTCAGACGAGTGATATGTCTAGACTATTTTTGATAGTACAAGGGTATACTTGGTCCTTTCATTAAAAGTAATATAGTAATTACTCATCAGAATGACAAGCTACAAAATTCTCATTCAGCAATCCAAACCCAATCTGCATATTGAACCTCTTAAAAAATTATACATGCAGATTTGTGGATGTATTAGCACTTAATTACAGACAGATTGGCGTAATGGAAATGGAAACAGTACTTGTACTGCTATTTAATACATGGGTTTTTACCTTTTTGAGCTAGTTGTAAGCACTTCACTTTCAAGTGTCACTACCCATTCCTGAATGATAGAGTTGATTTCCTCTGGTTTCTCATCATGTGGGCAATGGCCTGAAATATTAACAGTTTAACATGACAAAACACAAATAGATTAGTAGGCGTTTGGCCATGAAATTAAAAAAAAAATGGAGTTGGAGTTGGAGTTGGAGTCAGAGTTGGAATTGTGTTTGGCCATATCTTTCCTCGAAAAACTTTTTATAGACCCTTCTAATATAAAGGTGAAGTTGCTGTTGGGAAAAGGTTTTTTTCAAAATTTTACTCAAAGCAGGGTACAGAGAGCATCTATAAAAGAAAAAGAGTTTGAAGAAAGTGAAAACAGGTTGAGACTTAACACACTTTTTCAAATACAACGTGAAGTAGTATTTAGAGTTTAACATTTTTTGAATAAAGTGAAAAAACATTCCGAAGAAAGTGAATATGTCTCATGGCCAAATGGGGGCTTAGGGCGTGTTTGGCGTGAAGGAAAATGTTTCTTGGAAAATAAGTGGGTTTCACACTCGTTTTCTAGTGTTTGGTTAGTAAGAAGAAAAAATTGTCCCAAAAGCATTTAGGTTTAATCTAGGAAAATACTAATGACACCACACCCGACTCCTGATATGGGATTCTTAGCCCAACCCCGACCACCGACCCGGGACCCAACCTCGACTCCTCACCCTGACCCAACCTTGACCCAAGAACCTACCTTGACTATCGATCCAAGACTTGATCCCATCTCCCAAACCCGGACCCGATACCGACACCCGACCCAAGACCAAACCCCAACACCTCATCCACGACCAGACCTGAACCCAAACTCGACTCCAGATCCGACCTCGACTCCCCATTCTTGACTCAAGACCCTACCCCAACTCCTGACTCCCGACACGAGACCCAACCCTGACTCAGGACCTGACCCCAAGCCCAACTCCCTACCCGAGACCTGACCCTAACCCCAACTCCCGACTTGCGACTTGGGACCTGACCTCAACTCTCGACTTGGGACCAAACGCGACTCCTGACACCTAACACGACACCAATAATCCACCATGACTCTCGATCGAGAACTGACCCCGACACTCAAATAGAAACTAGACCCCGACTCTTGACCCATAAACCGACCCCGACTCCCCACCCGAGACCTGACCACGACTTTCAACCCAAGACATAAGTGTGGGTTGGGGCAAGGAGATGGAATCGGGTCTAGGTCGAAGTCAAAGTTGGAGTCGAAGGTCGGGAGTGGGTCAAGATCGAACCTTGATCACGTCTCAAGGTTAGATCCCGAGTTAGAGTCAGGAGTTGTTCTTGGACTGTGTTCAAGGCCGGGCCGAGTCGAGTCCCAGGTCCAGAGTCGAGTTCAGGAGTCCGGACCGAATCGGGGCTCGAGTCGAAGTCGAATCTTGAATCTTGCGTCTAGGATCAAGTTTGAGAGTCGGGTCTCGAGTTGGGACTCGCATGTCAAGGTTGGAAGTTGTGTCTAAAATGACGATCAAGAGTCGGGTCACGTTTCGAGAATCGAGAGTCTGGATTAGGAGTTGAATCTCGAGTTAGTGTAGGGAATCGATATCCGAAACTCGGGTTACAGTGAAAAGTGTGTTGAGGTTAAAAGGAAGTTTTGAAAAATGTTTTCCTACTTTCTGAAAGGAAGTCATTTTCATTAAATTTGAGGAAAATAAGTTCATTTAAAAAATATTTTCAAAACATTTAAGCCAATTTTTTTAATAAATTGGTCTCTACCTTTTTGAGCTAGTTGTAAGCACTTCATTTCAAGAGCCCGTTTGGATAGGATTAAAATCTGGTCAAACCAGCTTTTAATCTCTTTTTTAGCTTTTTAAGGTGTTCGGTAAAACTAAAAAGTGCTTAAAAAAAGCTAAAAACTGATTAAAAGAATCAAAAAGTGAGAAGCTGGGTACCCCCAGCTTTTTGCTTTTTACATTAAAATTCTTTTAGGTTTGACCAAAACATTTACCTTTTTATCCCTTATATTTTCCTCCAATTCCAATAATATCCTAAACTTGTAGCCCTTAAATATATAATTTTTTTTTCTTTTTCTCTCTGCTGCTTCGCTTCATCTCTTCCCTTCAATTTCCTCTTCATCTTTCTTCTTTATTTTCATCAAATCCATCATTAATCGGAGGTTTGTTCAAAAACTTTATTTTAAAATTAAAAATTATAAATAATTCACCTTATTTATGGTGTTAACAACTTTATGGACATTTAAGTCATTTTACAACAAAAAAGTGCTTAACATCACTTGTTTACCAAAACGTATCAACAACTTTTTTCCAGTTTCAGCACTTCTATCCAAACACTTATCTGCTTAATTTATAAGCACTTATTTTAAGCGTTTAATCACTTAAGCTGAAAAGCTATTTTTTTAATCTTATCCAAACGGGCTTCAAGTGTCACTACCTATTCCTGAATGATAGAGTTCATTTTCTCTAGTTTCTTGTCATAATGGCTTGAAATATCAATAGTGCAACATGACAAAATGCAAAATATAAAGGTGAAGTTGGAGTCGGAAAAAAGTGAAATCAGGTTAAGACTTATTTTCACTTTCCAAATATAACATAAAATTGTATTTAGAGATCTTCAACATTTTTTGAATAAACTGAAAAAAAAATCGAAAAAAGCGAATATTTCTCATGGCCAAATGGGGCCTTAGGGTGTGTTTGGTATGAAAGGAAATGTTTTCCAAGAAATTAGTGGGTATGATACTTGTTTTCTAGTGTTTGGTTAGTAAGAAGAAAAAATTGTCCCAAAAGCATCTACGTATAATCTAGGCAAATATTAATGACACCACACGACCACGACCTGAAACCCGACGGTCGGGTCAAGGCACAAGTACCGAGTTGAGTTCAGGAGTCTGGACCCAGGTCGGGTTTGAGAGTTGGGTCTCGAGTCGAGATCGGATCCCGAATCCTGTGTCTTGGATCAGGTTTGAGAGTCAGGTCTCGTATTGGGAGTCGGGTGTCGGGGTTGAGAGTTGTGTCTTGAGTTGCGGTCAGGAGTCGGGTCCCGTGTCAAGAATCGAGAAACAGGATCGAGAGTCAAATCACAGATTAGTGTTGGGAATCAATACCCGAGACTCTGGTATGGTGAAAAGTTGGGTTGTGAGGTTGAAAGAGAGTTTTGATAAATGTTTTCCTTTAAGGGAAGCCTTAAATTTGAGGAAAATAAGTTCATTTGGAAAAACATTTAAGCCAATAAAACATGAGAAGTTTCCGTCATACCAAACACACACTTATTGCAAGTGCCGAGGAAACAGAAAAATAAAGCTTTCCATGAAATACCAGCATTTAACTCCCTGATTACGATTCCTTCAGAGTGCTCTCTCAGCATGGCTAACCTCGAACGTGAGTCACAAAGTGGATCTTTCATTCCCTAACAGAATTGACAATACAACATGCTAAGCATTAAAAAAACAAGGGAAATGATAAACAAGGCTCATGCAATAGAATATTATAGAATGTATTACCTGTAGTACAAGTACTCTCTTCTCAAATCCTTGCAAAAGATAATTAAGAGGGACAGAAAGATCAAAGCTGAAAATACTTTCTAAGACCACCACTACACCAGGGTCATAAGACTGTCGATTTGTCAAGGCAAGTACATCATAATTTGTGATATGATAATTATTGGCAATACAATTGTTGTGGCACTTGGAAAATTCACATAAGGCTCTGAACCACGGATGACTACCGTAATACCTGGACAGAGGTTAAGCTCTGTAAATGTGTAGAGTCAAGTGTAGTGTGGAATACTTGAGCTGTCACAGGTTAAAGATCACAGATATGTATCGACAAGGATACTGCTCGCAGCATCTCCTGGATAAGCCATTTGTCTGCACGATCACTTCTCTGGGAAAACAAAAGCTGAGGCTAACCAGTATATCAAAGAAAACAAAGACACGTGACGACAGAATCTAAAGCACACTTACGATTGGATAGCAACTTTTCAATGTGTTCCTAAGATTCAAGCGCAAGAACAGTGAAAGGAACCGAGCACCTAGCCAGGCTGCTCCTGAAGTTTCCCTAACCTAAAACACACAACTACCTCAATTATCCATGAACTTTTCATCTAAAAGTTCGGTTGAACATTAAGAAGAAAGTTTGTAATGATTAGATCGATGAATTGATTGTATAGTAACACATCATCTTTAATAACATATGACCATGAAAAGTGGATACGTCCAACTACAAAATTGCTTATTTAAGTTGGTAAAACGTGGGTTAACATTTCTTACATCAGAACGGCATGCACCAGAATATCCAGGAACAACAATGCCAGCACTGTTCAAAAGGATCACCGACTTTGCCAAAGCAGGCCAAAGACAAGTGACAATGGCGGCAATATAGCCTGGTTAAGCGAAGGAGCACAATCAACGAGAAGACTAATTAATTAAAAAAAAATGGAGAAAATAGCAAACTCACAACAAAAGATGCAAAAATTAGTGAAAACTAGTGTGTCTTTGTTTTTGCCCACTCATTGTTGTTTTCCATCACTTATCTTAGGATGATGACTTCATAGGAGCTTAAGGTATCGGTACATACCGCCAATTGAGTTTCCAACAAGATGGACAGGTTCTCTAACTACTTCAATTATGAAATCTCTAAGCAATTTTGCCCACACAACTTCAGTATAAACAATATTTGGTTTTTCTGATTCACCAAACCCCAGGAGAGTCATCGCCCAGACTCGATTTCCACCTTCCGCAATATTATCTATATTGTCACGATAATGGCTCCATAGAGCACCAAAACCATGCACGAGGAGAAGAGCAGGGCCTTCATCCCCAGTAAGTGTATACTGAAAAGACACAGTTAATGTCAGTAAACAGGTACACAACATCACAAAATAGACAGAAAAATCAGCATAGTATGGTACAGTCCTCAAAAATCTCACTCACATGAATCAGATAGCCATTCCATCTCCATATCCTAACAGGGGAACCTCTCCAACTAGCTTCCTTACCTTTCAAAGCCAATAGCGTATACCACTACGAAAACAATGAGGTTCTTATAGAAAGTAGTTGCCAGAACTTTTATCAGTAGATAGTGAATAAATTTGATACAAGAACATTCATGTTATGATCCAAAACAATTTCTGAGAATCAAAATACCTCTATTGAACACACAGTATTAAATGCTGCAGCAACCGTTTTCGCCAAGTATCCAAAAGGCAATATACTTCCAGCATTTCTTTCTTTTTCATACTCAAACGCTTCATAATAAACTCTTCTTCTGGAAATTATTCCAAGAAGAAGAGCAGACCCAAAAAGGGCACCAAATGAGGCTCCTTCCCGAGTTTCCACTGCACGCATTTTTTCATGTACCCTGGAAAATGAAGCCAATTAGCAGTTAATCAGGAGAACATTCCTTCCTTGAAGTGGTTTCGGCACAAAGTCTCATGTTTCTGTAACACAAATCTTAATTACTGCTAAAATATGAATAGGAGTAGGAATAACATATAGAATCCTACTTGGAAAAGGATTGTAACGTAGTGTCCTATTAGGAAAAGAAATGAGATGTAGTGTCTATAAATAGGATCTTAATATAATAATTAGTTACAACAATTCAATAATATTCTTCACCTATACTCTCACATGGTATCAGAGCTTCTACGATCTTGGTAAGGAATCAAAGGGCTTCCGCTGTCGGCGGGCGGCTATAATCCATATATGCCGCCCGCTCGATTAATGATTATGTTAGCAAAAGTTGGGTCACCGTGTATCATTCCGATAACTATTTTCTCATATTTGATTTGCGTAGCACAGTGCATTTTTCCAGTGCCTCCTCGGATCTGATTTACATAGTTTCGTGCGTCTTTTTGGTGACTCCTCAAATTTGATTTGCGTAGGGTCGTGCCATCATTCTGACCCTACCCATATAATTTCTTTTTTTTCAGTAGGGTCGTGCCATCATTCCGACCTTACACAAATAATCTATTTTTCAGTAGGATTGTACCGTCATTCCGACCCTATCCATATAATTTCTCTTTGTTGGTAGGGTCGTGCCGTCATTTTGATGCCACACAAATAATTTCTCTTTTTCAGTAGGATTGTGTTGTCAGTCCAGCCCTACCCATATAATTTCTCTTTGTCGGTAGGGTCGTACCGTCATTCCGACCCTAACCGCATAATTTCTCTTTTACAATATGACATGGAAAAGTTACAGTCACAGCTTACTGAGGACATGGCCCTAGATAGGAAGGTGTGGAGAATCAGAATTAGATTGGAGGGCTAGTGCGTGTGGGTGAGGGTGAGTCGTAGCCGGTAGATATGAGTGCCTTGGTACAGCCAAGCTAGTAGTCGTATGTAATGACCTGAGAAATGGAAATAAAATGAATGCAGACACTTGAGTTCGAAACTAGAAAGACAGCGAGAGAAATAACTAACACTAAAATCAACGGCCACGATCAGAATTCAGTTAATGAGCTCCGAGAGCTCAGATGTAGCCAGCTGGACGAGTTTTGTTATAAAGCCTAACAAACTCGTTGGGCAGAGTATTATGACATAACTGGTATAATCCAAATTCCCTCATTTTCTGAATCCTCTCATCTCTCTTCTATCCTCTAATATGATTCTATTCTATTCTATTCTACAGGTTACAAGCTCATCTATGGAGTCGAGTAGATAGTTTTTCATATTTTCAGTTATCCTTTAGTTTCCATTAGTTGTAATCCTCATTCAATCAGTCAATATAATATCAAACAATTGTCCCAAAAATATTGTGATTACTCCTTTTTAGCTTTTAAGAATTGAGATCATAACAATTAGTATCAGAGTCAGGTTATAGTGGTATAGGGGGCCTATCCTTTGACATAACAACATCATCCAGGAAGGAGATTATGTTACTTTGGGGATCAATTTTGCAATTAACCTTGCTTGATGACTCTAAAAAGGTAACCGCAATTGATTTGTTTGAACACAATTGGTCAATTGAAAGGTGTACAATCGGGAAAGCTTCTCAAAGAAGGGATTCAGTCATCGCTAGAAGTTTATGTCATTCTTGGTTATTTGATTTTATCCTTCTTGTTGCAATGTACTCATGTGCTCATAACTTCTGGCGTAGACTTGAAGATGGCAAAGCTACATGGTTACAGACTACTCGAAGAGAATTACTAGTGAATTGGTCAACCAAAACTGAAGTTAAGTTAGGGACATTTGACACCGGGCAAGGAACTAAGGGCTCAAGACAATGTGAAAGGAAGCCTCACTTTCTAAAATTGAAATACTTAGCTTCTTGTCTTGCAGCATTTTTGCCTTTGGATGATGACTTTGAACTTCTTCAGCCAAGTTCTCAGGATACATTGCTTAGTCATGGCTTACACAAAATGGAATACAATGGAAGTCATTCGAGTAGGATATGGCTCTCGACTGACATGGTATTCCGTGAAAAATTGAAGGATCCTCCAAATATTGTGTTCAACAATTTGTTTGTAGATATTTGAGGAGCTATAAGGTTACATCATTCGAGTTATGACTTGGATTTATCTTCTAATCAAGAAGGATGGGAGAACACAGTGCAAACAAGTTTCTTAGCGCTTGATCAACCAGATCTGACAAGGGATTTCCTTGCTATATTGGACAAAAAAATTGTTATTCTTTACGTGGAAGGAGGTCATGTTCGATTTGTGAGTAACAATGGGTCCTTAAAGTTCCCATATGACCCCGGGGTTAGCTTGCCTTGGAGAGACTCTAATTTCTTCTCTAGCAATAATTTTGATCCTCCAAAAATAGTTGCATCTTCATTGAGCTTTTATAAAGTGCTTGAACTGCCTACTTCAGATATTAGTCATCTGCAGAAGGTAGCTCCCAGGTTACATGTTATTGGCTCTATGGTCCTAAAGAGAAGATGATACGCATAAAGAAAGCTACTTATGGTTCTCAAATAGCAGTCATAGATGATAGAATTATAGCCTTTTTACATTTTCTCTATGTGACTTCCGTGTATATTCTTGAGGATTACGGGTTTCCATTTGATCCAGGAAGCATTGGTATTTCATTTGGTGGTCCTTCACATCAATTCTCATTCCATCCTGGTTGTTTCCTCTTCAGGATAACACCCTTGAGGACTTGGTGTTCTTCAACAAGTGGGGTGTTCTAAATTTCAGATTTTTAGCTCATCCTTGAGGTCAAGGATTATTTGAAAAGAAAGGGTATGTAATGACCTGAGAAATGGAAATAAAATGAATGCAACCACTTGAGTTCGAAACTAGAAAGACAGCGAGGGAAATAACTAACACTAAAATCAACGGCCACGATCAGAATTCAGTTAAAAATGAGCTCCGAGGGCTCAGATGCAGCAACCTGGCCGAATCCTGTTATAAAGCCTAACAAACTCATTGGGCATAGTATTATGACATAACTGGTATAATCCAAATTCCCTCCTTTTCTGAATCCTCTCGTCTCTCTTCTATCCTCTAATGTGATTCTATTCTATTATATTCTATTCTATTCCATTCTATAGGTAACAAGCTTATCTATGGAGTCAAGTAGATAACATAACAACAAACCCAGTGTATTCCCACCTAGTGGGGTCTGGGGGGTAAGATGTACGCAGTCCATACCTCTACCTCTAAAGAAGTAGAAAGGCTGTTTCCGATAGACCCCCGGCTCAAGTCACGAGATACCACACAAACTCATAGTAAAGCACAGAACTAGATTACATAACATAAATACGGCACCCATAAGTATTAGAAAACAGATGAAAGCACACAGATTCGTAATAAAACATGGAACACGGAATCATAACAAGAATAAAACCCCCACCAAGTAATTCCCTACACTAGCGACCCAAACCGGCCCTAGTCTTCTGCCCTAATTCGCGTCCTCCAGACCTTCCTATCTAGGGTCATGTCCTCGGTGAGCTGTAGATAGTTTTTCATATTTTCAGTTATCCTTTAGTTTCCATTAGCTGTAATCCTCATTCAATATCAATCAATATAATAACAGAAAATTGTCTCAAAAATATTGTGATTACTTCTTTTTAGCTTTTGAGAATTGAGATCATAACATCGTAGGGCTTTGCACGTAGGTTGGTTGGAGTTTCTAGTTAGGAGGATTTGGGTGAGATGTGTGCTTTCGATTATATAGTGTATATTATTACTCTGAGCGTGTCTTATTTTTGTTATTTCATCTTATTTCATGTTTTATTACGACTTTATTTATTGTCTTTTTGTCCTGGGCCAGGGGTCTATGCCTGTAGGAAACAGCCTATCGGAATAGTCGAAGGGGGTTTAGCGTTAACTATATATACATGAAAAATAATTTTAAGCTTGTATACATAGTATAACTTTCCGCCGAAGGGGGTCAGATGAACCCCCTCACTATGAGCTGGATCCGCCACTAACTGGGGATGTTGTTTCCGTAGAGTCGTGCCGTCATTTCGACCCTACCCATATAAGTTCTCTTTTCTAGTAGGGTCATGCCGCTATTCTGACCCTACCCATATAATCTTTTCTCAGATGTAACCATTTTTCAGCCATCAAATCTAATAATCCAGAGCGTGAGCATGTTCTAGCCAGTTTTTCGATAACTTTCTTGTTCAAGATCTACTCATCTCTTGATTTCGAGATGACCCATATATTTTATACCGATTTTCGGCAATTTTCCAGCAACAGATCGACTTTCCAACAACGTTTACTACTTTAGTGACCAATTTTTCAATTTATTCCTGTTCAACTAAGGTCTCCCAGACGTCCAGAGCAGTCCTAACCAGTTTTCTTGCAGATATCTTTACTAAGTCCCTTATTGATCCTTGTATTAATTACATCCATAACAAGTTTGGTACATATGTCTTCTATGCACTAGCATGAGGGGGAGTGTTAGAATATGAGTAGGAATAGGAATAGCATATCGAATCCTACTTGAAAAAAAATTGTAATATAATGTCCGATTAGGAAAAGAATTGGAATGTCTTTAAATAGGATCTTAATGTAATAATGTAGTTACAAAAATTCAATAATATTCTTCACCTATATTTCTCACAATTACCATAAGGCAAATACTGCAGATCGAATAGATGCAAAAGAGGTTGCAGATAGAAGATATGCAAAGCAGTAAAACTACAAAGCCTTAAAACTTCTAATAGATGGGTTAATGCTCATATTTCTGTTTTTGATTTCATCAATATATTAAGCTACTCGTCTTCCTTTTCCTTTTCCACTTATCCTAATTCTAATTCAAAACAGAAGGATATGTCCAGTGTCTTCACAAAGGCCCAATTAAGTAACACAGTAAGCTAAGCAGTTAAACTTTGTAATTCTTTCTCAGATGGTACAAGAACAATATATATTGCACAACAGCTT
>NC_061121.1:121738210-121739082 GCF_002878395.1 Capsicum annuum | reverse complement strand
TTCATAGAGTGACTCAATAACTTAATCCTCCTATAGTTATTGCAACTCTGAATGTCCCCCTTATTCTTATAGAGAGGGACCATGGTACTCCACCTCCACGCCTCGGGCATCTTTGCCGTCCTGAAGATTTCATTAAACAATCCAGTCAACCACCTTACACCAGCCTCTCCAACGAACTTCCAAAACTCCACCGGTATCTCATCCGGTCCCATCGCCCTACCCCTTCGCATCCTGCGGACAGCTTGTCTAACCTCTTCTACCTTAAAACGTCTACAATAGCTAAAATTTCGACACTCCTCTGAGTGCTCCAGTTCCCCTAACACAATAGCTCTATCCTCTTCGTCATTCAAGAGCCTATGAAAATACGACTGCCATCTCTTCTTAATGTGGCCGTCCTCCACCAACACTCTACCGTCCTCCCCCTTAATGCACCTCACCTGATCGAGGTCACGACTCTTCCTCTCCCTAGCCTTAGCGAGTCTAAACAACTTTTTTTCCCCTCCTTTCTCCTGTAACCCTGCATACAAGCTCTCAAAAGCGGCCGTCTTAGCTGCCGTGACTGCTGACTTCGCCTCCTTCCTCGCTAGCTTGTACTCTTTCCTGTTTATCCGCTTTTCCTCTTCGTCCTTACTTTCCACCAACTTAGCATACGCCTCTTTCTTGGTCCCCACTTTCTTCTCCACCTCTTCATTCCACCACCAATCCCCCCGACGGTGCCCGGCCCGGCCCCTAGAAACACCCAACACCTCACTTGCATTCTCCCTGATGCACCTTGCCGCCCTGTCCCACATACTATCCACATCCCCCCTACACTCCCACACCCCCATTCCCGCCAACCTCTCCCCTATCTCCCACGCATTCACTGGCGTCAG
>NC_061121.1:121721552-121738110 GCF_002878395.1 Capsicum annuum | reverse complement strand
CCTAGAAACACCCAACACCTCACTTGCATTCTCCCTGATGCACCTTGCCGCCCTGTCCCACATACTATCCACGTCCCCCCTACACTCCCACACCCCCATTCCCGCCAACCTCTCCCCTATCTCCCATGCATTTACTGGCGTCAGGCCGCCCCACGTAATTCTCGGTCTACACTCCTTAGTCCTCCTCTTTCTATTCTTCTTTATACTCAAATCCATAACCAAGAGCCTATGCTGGGTCGAAAGATTCTCACTCGGGATGACTTTACAGTCCTTACACAACGCCCTAGGATCTTAATTGATATGATAAAATCATATCTGATTTACTATAGATAGTTTAGGTAATTAAATCAAAAAGAGATCATATCTTGATTATCATATCTGCTAAAATCTTGTGATTTAATTATGTTTGTGTTTGCTTTCCTATACTATAAATTTGTAGATCTTAGATGAATAAAATGTACACTTTTGCTACCAATCTTAATAGTATCGGAGTAACTTTATTCTTGTATTGTTGATAACTAAAACAACATTTATTGGGCTACGTCACCCAGCAGCATTAACAAAAGCCGAGAGTTTTGTAAACACACTTTCGACCGAGACAACAATGAACCAAGGCGACAATTCTTCACATAAGAAAAAGAAGTAGTGTGATTTTTGCAAAAAATACTGACACTCGTGAAACTTGCTAGAAAATCCACGGAAAACCACCAAACTGAAACAAAAAAGGGCAAAAAAACATGGCAGCTAGGCCTTTCAATGTACCAGCAAAGAACCGGGGCTGAAATCTTCTTCAGAAATGCCACCATTCACCAAGGAACAGTTAGAGCTACTGCACAAACTTCTCCAATCTCAACTCCAATCCAGTAAACCTAATCTATCTACTCCCACTTGTTCTTTTACCCAGGTAATATGCAATGTGTTTTATTGAGTACAGATTCTACTAGTATAAACTCTTGGATCATAGATGCAGGTACTAGTGATCACATGACATAGAACTCCCATTTTTTCTCGACTTATACTCCTTTAGCAGAAAATAAAAAAGTCAAAATTGTTGATGGTTCCTTCTCAGCAATTGTTGGGAAAGGGACCGTCAAACTAACCCCTTTTTCAACTCTTTTTTATGTCCTTCATGTTCCAAAATTGTCTCATAATCTTTTATCCATCAACAAGTTGACTCGAAACCTTAATTATCGTGCTATCTTTGATGTTATCTTCGACGATATTTCATGTATATTTAAGGACAAGGTCTCGGGGAAGATGATTGGCAATGCTAGAGAGTTTGAAGGTTACTAGGAAGGTTACTATCACAATGGATGTCACCTTTTTTGAATCACAACTGTTTTTTGAAACTCATCTCCGAGGGAGAAAAATAATGAATATTCGAGGGATTCGAGGGATGATAAAGATCTTCTTGACCTCACATGTGAGAAAAAAAGGATCTACGTTTTATGATAGATACAGGACATAATTTTTTTTGTTAATAACAACCTAGATAATGTAAGAGATCCCAACTTAAATAATGAAAATAAGGATACTGAGACAATAGAGCATTTTCATGATACAATTAATGACAAAGACAGGGAACAAACAAAAGAATTACATGTTTACATGAGAAGAAACCGGAACCAAGAAAAAGAGATTAAGGACTCTCATCAAAACCAAATGACCGCCCCGCAAGATCTCACCGATACACAAGGTAATTCTCCAGAACCTAATTCTGATTTATCCATTGTTAGTTTAGACCTTGATCTTCCAATTGCCAAACATAAAAGGGTAAGAAAAGTCACCAACTATCTCATGTCAAATATTGTGTCATATAGAAACTTGTCCCCTTCTTATATAGCTTTTCTTTCTCAATTATCTGGAATGGAGATACCGAGAAATGTGCAGGATGCTTTGAACGTTCCCGGGTGGACGAAGGTAGTTCTTGAGGAGATGAACGCTCTGGAGAGAAATAAAACCTGAAAAATGGTGGAACTACCACGTGGAAAGAAAATAGTAGGCTAGAAGTGGGTGTTCACTATCAAATTTAAATCAAATAGGTCCCTAGAGAGGTATAAGGCACATTTGGTGGCAAAAGGATTCACTCAGACTTACGAGATTGACTATCTTAAGACATTTGCTCTAGTTGCCAAATTGAATTCAATAAGGGTTCTTCTGACCATTACTGCCAACCTTGATTAGCCCCTCCAACAACTAGACGTGAGAATGCATTCTTGAACAAAAAACTTGAAGAAGTCTACATGGACCCTCCTACAGGTTTTGAAGAAAGGCATGGAACTAGAGTGTGCAAGCTAAAGAAAACTCTCTACGGGCTCAAATAATCTCCAAAAGCTTGATTTGAGAGGTTTACTAAGTTTGTAAAAAAAACTAGGGTACACTCAAGGACAAGCAGATCATACCATGTTCATTCCACATTCTCTTGAGGGAATGGCAATTATCCTGATAGCGTATGTCGATGATATTATACTTACAAGAGATGACTTGTCTAAAATGGAGAATTTAAAAAAACAGTTGACCTCGGAGTTTGAGATTAAAGATTTGGGCCAGTTGAAATATTTTCTAGGCATAGAAGTAGCGAGATCAAAAGAAGGCATTATGGTGTCACAAAGAAAGCACGTACTAGATCTTCTAAAAGAGACGGGGATGAGTGGTTGTCATCCAGCTGAAACACCTATAGATCCGAATATAAAATTCGGAAATAAAGGAAATTCAGTTGACCATAGTCAATGTCAAAGACTAGTGGGGAAGTTGATCTACTTGTCACATACTTGACCTAATATAGCTTTTTTTATAAGCTTAGACAGTCAGCTTATGCACACTCTAAAGGAAGAGCACCAAGAAGCGGTCTACAAGATCCTAAGATATCTTACAAGTTCCCTGGGAAAAGGATTGTTTTTCGGAAAAAGTCAACATAGGGGCATTGAAAGCTGGAGATTCTACTACTGACAGGAGGTCTGCATCTAGATATTGTACATTTATCTGGGGAAATCTTGTGACCTGGAAGAGTAAAAAGCAGAATGTTGTAGCCCGAAGCAGTGCTAAAGCTGAATACCGATCTATGGCTCATGGGATTTGTGAAATGATTTGGCTCAAGAAGATGATGGAAGAACTCAAAAGACTGTTTGGTTTACCAATGAAGTTGTATTGTGACAATAAAGCGAACATAAATATTGCTCGCAATCTAGTTCAACAAGATAGAACAAAACATGTTGAAGTGGATAGGCACTCCATAAAAGAAAAGATTGAAAAAAGAAGTGTGTGCATGCCTTTCGTCCCAACAAATCAACAAATTTCAGATATTTTCACAAAAGGCTTGTTTAAACCAAAATTTAAAATTTTTGTAAGCAAGTTAGGCATGATAGATATTTACATACCAACTTGAGGGGGAGTGTTGATTTGTGAATATTTAAAATTTGATTTTGTAGGATCTTAATTGATCTGATAAAATCAAATCCGATTTGTTATAGATAGTTTAGGTAATTAGATCAAAAGAAGATAATATCCTGATATCATATCTGCTAAAATCAACCAATTCGATTCTGTGTGTTTGCTTTCTTGTACTATAAATTTGTAGCTCTCTGATAATAAAATGTACACTTTTGGTACCAATCTTACAGATGGTTTTAGGCGAGATAGAGGTACGCTGAAGAAATATTGGAGAGAGGTGATTAGGCATGACATGGAGCGGTTACAGCTTACAGAGGACATGACCCTTGATAGAAAGGTGTGGATGTCGCGAATTAGGGTAGAAGGTTAATGGGTAATAGTGCATCCATGATAGTAGGGAGGAGTACTTTGTTTGTATCTGTGCCTGTAGTTTCTTGTTCGTAGTGTTTTCCGATGATGGTTGTGATTTCGAATAAATAGTTTATAGTATTACTTTGTCGGTGTCTTGGTTCTTTTATTATCTAGCAACGTGTTATCCCATTTTATTGTTTATTTTTATGTTTTTTATTTGTTATACTGTTATTTGTCTTGAGCCAGGGGTCTATCGAAAACAGCCTCTCTACTTCATCTGAGGTAGTTGTATGGACTGCATGCACTTTACCTTCCCAAGACCCCACTTTGTGGGAATACACTGAGTATGTTGTTGTTGTAGTCCTCGTCCTCTTCCTTTTCCACTTATACTGATTCAAAACAAAAGGATTTGATGTCCACTGTCTTCACAAAGGCCTAGTTACGTAACACAGTAAGCTAACCAGCTAAACTTCGAAATTCTTTCTCAAATGGTACAGGAACAATATATATTGCATTGACAACAACTTAAGAGTTGAAATCTTGAAGACATTCACAGTGCGAAAAGAAGCTTCAGAAAAGATTTGAACTATATTCTTAAAGAAAAGATTCAACAACTACATACACCGTGTAGTCCCACAACATGGGGTCGGAGACCTTAACTCTACCTTAGAGATGACGTACAGAGGCTATTTCCGATAAACCTTTGGCCCAAGACAAAAATAGTCTAGAAAAAGACATAACGGAAGTACAAAAGGTAACAGATAGTAGCAGAATAGTACTAAAAGAAATACTATAATCAAACTATACAAAACAATAGATAGTAACCGAAATCGAAGAACAAGAAACTTCAAGAGTAGTCCTACGATTACTAGTAAGGACAATATACTCCCACTTACTAGTATGGACGAACTCCTACCTACTAATCTTCTACCTTAATTCATATCCTTCAAACCCTTCTATCTAAGATCATTTCCTGATTAGTTGCAACTGTGTCATGTCATTTCTAATCACCTCTCCCTAAAACTTCTTCGGTTTACCTCTACTTCTCCCAAATCCATCCATAGACAATTTCTCACACCTCTATATTGGGGCATCCGTACATCTCCTCATCACATTCCCAAATCATTTCAACCTCACTATCCGCAGTTTGTCTTCCACCGAAGTCACTCCTACTTTGTCTCGATATCGGCATTTTAATCCTATTTCTCCCAATATACCCACACATCCATCGCAACATACTCATCTCCGCCACTATCACCTTCTGAATATAAGAATTCTTGACTAGCCAACACTCTGTCCCATATAATATAGCTGGTCTACCCACCACTCTATAGAACTTGCCTTTAAGTTTAGGTGGCACTTTCTTATCACACAACACAACAATCCGAATGAGAGTTATTTTATCCACCCTACACCAATACGGTGACATACTTGCTAATCCTTTTGTTCCACAGATAATAGAACCAAGACACTCAAAATTAACTCTTTTTAGGATGGACGATGTATCGGGCCTCACTTCCACTCAGCATCATACATCACATCACTGAACATGCAATCAAGTATTCAGTCTTGATCATGCTCAACCTAAACCCTTTAGACTCCAAGGTTTGTCTCCAAACCTTCAAAATTTAGCGTTAACTCTATCATGAGTCTTATCACTTAAAACTACGTCATTCCCTAATAACATACACCATGGCACCTCACCTTGAATTTGTCACATCAATGCATCCATCACCATGGCAAATAAAAAGGGGCTAAGGGTTGATCTTTGGTGCAACCCCATTAACACGAGAAAGAGCTCTGAGTCTCCCCTTACTGTCCTTACTTGATTCTTGCATACATCATACATGTCCTTAATCGACCAAGTGTATGCCATAGGTACACTGCCAGCCTCCAAGCACCTCCATAGAATCTCCCTATAGACTTTGTCGTAAGCCTTTTCTAGGTTGATGAACAGCATGCCCTTCCTCTCCCAATACTACTACACCAGTCTCATTACGAGATGAATGGCTTCTATAGTCGAACTTCTTGGAAAAACCCAAATTGGTTCTCGAAAATAGTCACAACCCTCCTCAGCCTCATTTCCACCAACCTCCCTAAACCTTGATAGTTCGGCTAAGCAACTTAATACTTCTATAGTTGTAGCAATTTTGAATGTCACCCTTGTTCTTGTATAGTGGAATCATCGTACTTCATCTCCATGCTTCGGGCATTTTTGCTATTATAAAATGACATTGAACTCAGTCAGCCACTCCATACCGCCCCTATGTGCTCTTCCAAAAACCACTGAAATCTCTTCTGGACGAGTTGCTTTAACCTTAAGCATCTTAGCAATAGCACCCTTACCATCCTCAACCATTATACACTAAACACCTCTGAGTGCTTAAAACCGCTTAGCACAATGTCGTTGTACCTCAGTTTGTTTAGTAGTATGTGGAAGTATGGCTGGCATCTCCTTCTAATGAGTACCCCCTCCACAGAAGTATGACCAACATCTCCTTCTAATGAGTACCTCCTGCACTAGTATTTTTCCGTGTTCATACTTAATGCACTTCACTTGCTCAAGGTCACAGAACCTTATCTTGAGCTAGCCTGTATAAATTCTTATCTTCGCCTTTTGTCCTCTAATTCTGCGTACAAGCCCTCAAAGGTTGCTTTTGTCGTCATAATCACTAACTTTGCGTTCTTCTTAGCCATCTTATATTTCTTCCTATTCATTTGTTTTTCTTCCTTGTCCTTATACACCAACTTTACATAAGGCAGTGTTATCCCCTATATTGTCCACATCCACACTACTCCCCTAAGCTCTTATTACCATTAAGTTCTCTCGTATCTCCAGGACACTAGCCACAATCAAGCACCCCATTTGATCCTTGGCTGGTCATCCATAGCCCTCTTCTTCCTCTCCTTCTTGATCTCTAAATCTATTACCAAGAGCTTATGTTAGGTCGAAAAATTCTCACTTAGGATAACCTCACATTCCTCACAAAAACTTTCATCACCCTTCCTAAGGAGCAAAAATTCTATCCAAGTCTTGGCCTCCGAACTATGGAAGGTAATCAAGTGTTTCTCCTTCTTCAAGAAACTCAAATTAGCTACGATCAACCCAAAGGCTCTTGCGACATTCAAAAGTGAGACTCCTCCTTCATTCCAATCCCCGAAACCAAAGCCTTCATGCACATCGTTATAACCCCTCGGGGATGGCCCAATATGCCCATTGAAATCTCTTCCTATGAAAAGCTTCACAGTGTTTGGTATGCCTCTCACCACCTTATCTAGAACCTCTCAAAATATCTTCTCCTCCTCGTCCAAGTCTGCTTGCGGTGCATATGCACTAATAATGTTCAAAGTAGACCCTCCAATGACTAACTTCATCATCATCCCATCATTGACCCACCTAACCTCTATAACTTTCTCCCTTAGCTCTTCATCCACTAAAACTCTTAGCCTATTCCTATTCATCGAGCCTCCCGAGTACCACAACTTATCTCCATCCACGTCCATGCCATAGCTCCGACTTATTTGATTTCTTAGACACATGCTATATTAATTCTTCTCTTCCTAAGAATCTTCACTAGCTCTATGGACTTTTCTGATAAAGTCCCTATGTCCTAAGACACTACACTAAACCTAGAGGCTCCCTTAACCCCTCCACCACCCCTGGCCCTCAACCCCATGCCATACAGAGAACATGATCCTAATCTACCATCATTCACCAACGCCGCTAAAGCAAATATGTCCAAATCAATATGATAACACAAACAAGCAAGAATTTAAAGGCAAATAAAACTAATAAGCAGTGTTCAGGAATGCGCTCGCATCATCACATAATGCGATAATGCAAAGCGATGCGAGCCCCTCTCGCTGCGTGTGGCTGATGCGAGTGCATCATGTTGATTTTATTTTTACGGTCAATTTTAAAGCAAAAAAAAGTCACTTCATGTTGATATTATATTTAGGGTCAATTTTAAATAAATAAAAGAGTCTACTGCGGTAACTGCCACTGCTACAATTTTCTAAGGTTAACTTTGAAGTCCAATGCTGCGATTTCTTCTTCTTCACTTCAACGATGCGCTGACATTGTTTCACGCTTCGCGTAATGCATATTGCGAAGCCTTGTCACTTTTTTCCGCATCACACTTCCCTAAACACTGCTAATAAGACAAAAGCATTAAAACTAAAGGTAAGTGGAACTACAAACTAAATGTAGGGCTCAACAAGCAGTAGTCTAATACAGCTCTGAAGCAAATAATCAACAGAAAAATGAGATGGCAAAACAAAATTTTACATGAAATGAAGAACAGCGGAGAAAAATTGAACAAGAATCTATTCCTAAGTGCTTCAATTCTAGATTCTTTAAAGTACAGAAACCATATGTTCAGATGTAAATTCTCAGAACACAACAGACACTAGAAACAAAAACAAAAAAATAAAAAACTATACAGCCAATATCACGTAGCGCAAAATCAATAACCAGAAATAGCTAATAAGAAAGATACAAACACCAAGGAAGATTTCAGTATCTAGAAATAAATACCTAGGACAAGAAATAGAGAGGAGAAAGGAACGATAGAACCCGGTCTACAGTGAGACAACTGGAAGCAAGTTTCAAGTGATACCGACCAATTGCAGTAATGGATGGCACCTGGTAATACCCGATAGGGTCTAACCTTTCTGGGCAGATTCTAGGGTTCCAGTTGCCAGAGAAGATATCCACCGGGAAGGAAAAGATAAAGAAAGGAAGAAGAAAAGAGAAAGGAGAAAACAGATAGGAGAAAGAGAGAAGGAGAGATAGAGTTCAATAGTCCTTACCTGGGCGCCGGATTGTGTAGGTCACCCGGAGTCTGTGGTCCGACTATTCGTTAGCGTACAGACAGAGAGAGAGAACTTAGCGTGTAGAGAGAGAGAGCGTCAAGCCAACATTATGAGAAATAAAATATCTCTCTGAGAAAAGATTGATTCCCAGAAATAATTATCATTCATAATAGCACAAAGTACTATGAGCTGATATTTCCACAAATCCGATCCTGACGTAGGAAAGATATCTGACAAAGCGGTAAGACACCTGTAGACTCTCACTCTGCTATACTAGCTGAAGCAAAGGATCTCATTCTCCTTATCCTGAAGTGAGTGATTTCAAGATTTTTAATGCAATCAAATATTTGTTTAAGATAATATCTTTTTTTTATAACCTAGAAATCCCCGAGGGCCAGGATGGTTCGAAACTCCGTAAATATTGGGTCTGCTCCTCTATCTTTTTCCACTTAAATACCATAATTTTAGTCCACACCAGGGACCAAGCTCGTGATGTGTGCCTAATTCACAGATCTTTTCATACCACTGAACCAAAGCCCTTGGAACTTGTTCAAAATTATATCTACAATTTAATGAACACAAAAAAAGTTATAACTTTTTGCCATCGTTCATTGGTAAAGAGGGAATACATGATATAACTATGAGCAACATACATCAATATAGGAATATATCTATACTACAAAGATCTTAGAAGCTTTGATCACGCGATCAAAAGATTTCATAGGATATCATGGGATTAAAGTGACGATTATGACATAAAGAAAAATAAGAGGCGACTCATACTCCTTCCATTCATCTTGTGAAGTTTCCTCCAGATATCTCAAATATGCAGACAAAGCATTCAACACAAGATTTGTACCACCTCCCACTATATTTCCACTTTGTGTTACGAAGACTGATTTAACATGTCGCTTCCTCTGAATTTTCTTGAGAGTTGATTCATTTGGACTGTTTTCTATAAACTCTTGCTCTCTCAGACCTTGAACAACAGTACTCAGAGTCGCAGTTTGGGCTTTTTGCAATTCACTTGCAGATGAAGCCTTCTCAATCAAAACCCATCTGTTTCGGGACATGCCAACATTGTCATCCATAAATTTCTTTAGATCTTCTAATGTGGGCAATGTACCTAGTGCATATACTACTATTATATTCCATGTTGTGAGCAAAGGAAAAAGATGATAGATATCAAAAGAGTATTGCACGGTATGGTTGGGGAAAAAGAGTGGTCAGATCATACCCCAAGAGAAGCTCAAATCTTCATTTGGTAACACTTGAGAAGAAAGAGGTGATGTGATGAGTAATTTCAGCTTCTTGAATTCAGCATACGATTTAGGCAAAACCTTTAAGCTCTGGATATATAGAAGTTAAAAGATCACGAACTAAGAATTTTTGCCGAATACAGAGCATCGGGAGGCTGAAATAAGACAAAAAGTACCTTCATATCATAAAATGGAGTGTTCCATATTACAAGTTTTGGGGTCCCCTCAGCAGAAGGTATTGTATCCAAGGTCTCTTTTACACCTTCTAACATACTCCATAAGCCAAACTCTACCTCCTCCTCTACATATATGTTGGTAACCTTAACCTGTTCCAATGCTCGGTGATGAATGTAAGAATATAAGTGGATGACAGCCTGAAGCTCCCTCATTCCAGGCTAGATAAATATCAGAATAAGCAAATATAATATGTAAAAACCTCTTTGACGAGCCCTTCTATGACACTCTCTGCAGCCCCGAACCTGATCATCAGATTAGATCCTCGCTCCTTCAGTGAACGCTTCAGATCTTCCAGCGCAAAAAGAAGTAACTCGACCATGTCATCAGAAAATCCTGTGAAAATGACAACAGCAGACACAAAACAAGATACATGAGTACCTCACCTGACCTTTAACAAGTTTCTAACGCATATAAAATTGACCATTTGAAGGTCTTGCCTTTGAGTCATGCAGAAGAGAAAGGACTTTTCGTGACCTCACTGCAGGGGCGGAGCCACCTTATGGCTAGGTGGTTCATCCAAACCATCTATTTATACATTGTTAAAATTATTTTTTATGTATATATAGTTGACGTTGAACCCCCTTCGGCTAGTTTGTGTGCTTACTTCTTTTAATTTTGAACACCCTTAGTTAAAATTCTAGCTCCACCACTGCTCACTAGAAGTCAAAAATTCGGTAACTGTTCTGCTTTAGCTATCTTCAATTAACCAAGTCAAGAATTTCCAATTAACACAAAGTAATTCACTTTTTTTTTTTCAGTGCAACAATCATCAACTTAATCAAACAGAAAATGCATATGTAGCTGCAAATAAACTTAGATAACCACAAAATAGAAAACCACAGAAAGTTCATACTACTTCTGTAACTATTTCATTTAGAAACTCTCCCTAAACAAATTTCAAGAATTCAAACTTATAAAATTATTATTCAAATTTTAAACTTTAATGTGGTTTGCTCGTCAAACCACTACTTGGGTATTTTCTTCTATAATCACCAAGTAAGACACATAAATAAAATAAATATTTTACACTCGGTAGCCTATCACATCACAACCAAAAAAAAGATCGAAAGGTAAATCACTTTTTTCAAGAAGACCCAGTATTCGAAATACAAGAGAGGGAGAGAGCATTTGCTTTTCGTTTTCAAGTTCATCCTTTTTTTTTTCCCTTAAATAAAATACATGTCCAAGTAGAGCAAGATGATGCTTAAGAAATTTACGAGAAAGAATGCGGGGATCGAAGATGTATAAAGGTACAAGGGTCCGGTGCATAGAAGAAGCTACAACAATTCCTGGGTGATCGTCGATACGAAGATCGTGCTTGTACCATAGTATAGCTGCTGCATCTTTGTTCACAGCACCGGGCGTTTTCATTTTCACGCAAGTACAACAGGAAGCAGGAGTGTTGGGGTTTGAAGAGAATGACAGTGAAAGAAACCGAGAGGAAGAAACAACAGCCATGGAGGTAAAGAAAGAATGAGAGACAAGGTATAACGGACTGCAAATCCATTAGTGAAACGAATGAGGTTTTATGTGCAGGAAATTACATGGTTATTGAATTGAGCTAGGTAGTTTGTGGCGGAGAAAGGGAGCTGAGATTTTGAGAAAACAGAGAGAATTGACCCGGCACCACGACATAAGAAACTTACGCCCTGGCCATTAAAATTACTTTTTTCTGGAATTGGATTTGAGTTAAAGTTAAAATTGTAGTTGTGTTTGGTTATAAATATAAAATTAAAGTTATTTTTAAAATTTTGTAAGAGAAGTATGAGTGAAAATAAGTAAAACTTGTTTTACTTTTTCAAATAATTTTTTGGAGTTGGAGTTAGAAAATTCATAGCCAAACGATACATGTTTTCACTTTTTTCACTAAAATGAAATAATTTTTCGAGAAAAAAGAAAAAATTTCTATGGCCAAACAGCTACTTAATTAATAGGTGAAATGTTCTATGTATTTATTTGAATTTGTAAAATAAACACTTTAACTTATCATTTTGTTATTTGAACCTCTCAACTCAATAAAATTTAATATTTTAAATTCTATTTCGATGTGTGTAATCAAATGCTTCTACATTAATTTTCACATTATTTTTAAATGCTATATTAAATTTCACATCATTTTAAATATCACATAAAAAAAATAAATATTAAAAAATTGTTATAAAACAATAAAGAATAAAGAATCTTGAAGGATGATTTACAATGAAGGAAGTCCTTCTATTTATAGGAAAAATTTGCTCCTAGTTTCACACTAAAAGACAAATACATTAAATCTTGATAGACATAGATCTTGATAGACATTCACTATAATTGATATATATCATAACACTCTCCCTTGAATGTCTAACAATACACATATAGACTGCCTCATTAAAAACCTTACAAGGAAAATCCAGTGGGACAAAATTTCGTAAGGGAAAAAAAGTGCAGCGCATATTAACTCCCCCTAATAAGCACATCCTTAAACCTTTGCATTTCGATCTTGTGCACCATCTTCTTGAAAGTTGCAGTTGGAAGAGACTTGGTGAATAAATCAGCCACATTGTCACTTGAACGAATCTGTTGTACGTCAATATCACAATTCTTTTGGAGCTCATGTGTATAGAAGAGCTTTGGCGAAATGTGTTTCGTTCTGTTTCCTTTTATAAATCCTCCTTTAAATTATGTTATGCATGCTGCATTATCTTCGTATAAAATCATTGGTACTTTGTCATATTTCAAGATATATTTTTCTCGAATGAGATGTATTATGGACCTCAACCACACACACTCTCGGCTTGCTTCATAAATAGCTATAATCTCAGCGTGATTCGATGAAGTGGCTACGATAGACTCTTTGTTGATCTCCAAGATATGGCAATTTTCCCACATATGAACACATAGCTTGTTTGAGACCGAGCTTTATGTGGGTCAGATAAGTACAGCATCAACATAACCAATAAGATCAAAACTACAATCTTTAAAATAAAATAAGCCCATATCGATTGTCCCTTTTAGATACCGTAATATGTGTTTGATCCCATTCAAATGTCTCCTGGTAGGAGCAGAACTATATCTTGCTAACAAATTAACTGAAAAGGCTATATCAGGCCTTGTAGTATTTACAAGATACATTAGTGCACCAATTGCACTAAGATATGATATTTCAGGACCAAGGAGTTCCTCATTCATTTCTTAGGGTCGGAATGGATCCTTATTCACATCAAGTGATCGAACAACCATCGGAGTACTTAATGGATGTGCTCCATCCATAGAGAATCATTTTAACACCTTTTCTATGTAGGCAGATTGATAGACAAAGATATTGTTTGTCAAATGCTCAATTTGCAAACCAAGGCATAACTTTGTCTTTTCGAGATCTTTTATCTCAAATTCTTTCTTTAGGTAATCAATTGTCTTTTGAAGCTCTATTGGCGTTCCAATAAGGTTTATGCCATCTACATAGACAACAGTATAACAAACTCCGATGTTGTTTTCTTTATCAAAACACACGGGCAAATTTCATCATTCGTATAACCTTCCTTAGATAAACATTCACTAAGACGGTTATACCACATGCGTCTAGATTGCTTCAAACCATACAATGATCTTTGTAATCTAATGGAATACATTTCCCGAGGCTCTGAACTACATGCTTTCGGCATTTTAAATCCTTCGGAAATTTTTATGTATATCTCATTATCAAGTGATCCATATAGATAGGTTGTTACCACATCAATCAAATGCATTTCAAGTCTCTCATGGACAGTGAAACTAATAAGATAACGCAATGTTTTGCGTCCATAACTGGTGAATATGTCTCGTCATAATCGACACTGGGCCATTGTGAAAAAACTTGTGCAACAAGGTGTGCCTTATACCTTTGTATTTCATTTTTCTCATTTATTTTCGCATAAAGACCCATTTATAGTCAATAGACTTAACACCATTAGGTGTTTGAGCTATAGATCTAAAAACTTCACGTTTGGCAAGTGAATTCAATTCAGATTGAATTGCTTCTTGCCATTTTGGCGAGTCATTTCTTTGTCGACATTCTGTGACAGATCGAGGTTCAAGATCCTCACTATCTTGCATGATTTTCGTTGTAACATTATATGCAAAGACATAATCCACTACTATTTCAGATCGATTCAAATTAGTTTCAACATCACTTGAATTTATGAATAGTTCCCCATTTTCTTGAGTGTCTTAGGCTCATTAATTCCTTCAGGAATATTAACATTGCTCAAATCTTGAACTTTCATATGTGGATTTTTCATAGTGTCATCTTGACCATTTATTTTTTTCTAGGATTTCGATCCTTAGAACCTAATGGTCTACCACACTTCAAGCGTGCTTTAGATTCATTAGTTATGACACTAGTGGATGGTCCTTTAGGGACATCAATTCGAATTGGGACATTCTCTGCAGGGATATGTGATTTAGTGATCCTTTTCAAATCTATAAATGCGTCCGACATTTGATTTGCAATCTTTTGCAGATACATAATCTTTTGTACTTCTTGCTTAAAAATAGAAGCACGTGGATCAAGATGAGATAATGATGGATTTTTCCACAAAAATTCTCTTTTGATGTCACTATCTTCTCCCCTTAATTTTGGAAAAACTATCTCATCAAATCGACAATCTGCAAATCGAGCAGTGAACATATCTCCCATTAATGATTCAAGATAGCGAATAATGGAGGGTGATTCAAAACCAACATAAATTTCTAACCTTCTTTAGGGGACCATCTTGGTGCGAATTAGTGGTGCTATAGGCACATAAATACCGCACCCAAAATTTTTTAAACGAGATATATTGGGGTCTTGACCCAAAACTAAGTGCAACGGAGAAAATTTATGATAATTTATCGGTCTAAGACGAACAAGTGTTGCAGCATGCAAAATTGCATGACCCCAAACAGAAGTGGGCAACTTAGTTTTCATAAGCAATGGTCTTGCTATCAACTGCAAAAGTTTAATTAATGACTCAGCAAGGCTATTTTGAGTGTGAACATGAGGTACAGGATGTTCCATTCTTATCCCAATCTATAAGCAATAGTCGTTAAATGCTTGGAATGAAAATTCTGTAGCATTTTCAAGGGGAATGGACTTAATTTTATTATCGAAAAACTGTGCCCGTAATCGTATTATTTGTGCCAACAATTTTGCAAATGCCAAGTTGCGAGATGACAAAAGGCACACATGAGACCATTTAGAGGAAGCATCTATTAGGACCATAAAGTATCTAAACGACCCACTAGGTGGGTGAATGGGTCCACCGATATCCCCATGTATGCGTTCCAAGAACGTGGGGGACTCAATCCCAACTTTTGTTGGCGATGGCCTCACAATCAACTTGCCTTGATAACAAGCATTGCATGAAAATTCACCATTCTAAAGAACCTTCAAGTTCTTTAATGGATGCCCATTTGAATTTTCTATGATTCGTCTCATCATTATAGATTCAGGATGTCCTAGGCAATCATGCCAAAGTACAAAAGTATTGGAATTAGTAAACTTTCGATTTACTATAGAATGTGCCTCAATTGCACAAATCTTTATCTAATACAGGCCAGAAGATAAAACAGGGAACTTTTCTATAACACATGTCTGGCTAGAGACTTCTAGATGATACCAAGATATTCAAGATTCATCTCATCAATTGTCTTGATATGATAATCATTTTCACGGATATCTTTAAAATTCATCAAGTTTCTCAGAGACTTAGGAGAGAACATAACATTATTTATGATGAGTTTAGTTCCCTGGGCAAGATTATAATGGCTTTTCCAAAGCCTTCAATCAAATTAGCACTACCAAAAATTGTAGTAACATTAATCTTACCCATGTTTAGATGAGAAAAATATTTCTCGTCTTTGAATATCGTATGTGTAGTACCAGAATCAATCAAACAAATATCTTCACAATTGGACAGCTTACTTTGAAAATTGTCCATATCTTCAAATACATAAAATAAAATAAATATACCATTGCACAAAATGAAAATCATTAATAAATTATTAACTACCTTTTATAATAAAAGTAATATCGTAAGTTGTGATTATTAGGTGTCAGCAACAAATACTGTCATTCACATCGTCATAAAAAAGGTACTATGCAAGATAATGAATTAATAATAATAAACACGTAACCCCGTTATAATAATTAATACATATAGTATTCTTAATGTTCCTAAGTCCATTATCATAATTTTATATCAATATTTTAACTGTTACACACCATACCAAAGTGATGCACGTTAACTGTTAGCTTATCAAAAACTTCACGTCTAACAAGATATCACTAGACAAAACATGCCACACATCTGCATAGTTAGAATATGTTAATCTAATATCCTTTGTAGTTTACACAATATTACTTTAATGACTATAAACTTCCCACTTTCAACCTTTTTTTTTCAAACATTAATTGTATCGTCTTTTTTCAATAAATACTAGTAAAATAATAAATTACAATAATATAATTAAACTAATCAATACTAATAAAAAATTAATACTCATGCAAA